>NC_034014.1:19212843-19239689 GCF_000346465.2 Prunus persica
CGCCGACCTCCGAGTCCGTCCATCCCGAGCATCCCCACCAGACCACTGCCCCGGCGAACGCCCCGACCTCCGATCCGCATACTGGCGACGACTCGGTTGATTTTGATTCATTATTTGATTAGTGTATTTATTTTATTTGTAATACATTTATTTTATTTTATAACAAAATTTTATTCTAATTTATTTTTATTGCAATTTCATTGTTTAATCAATAAAAAAAACCAATTTTATTTAAAATAAAAAATAAAAAATATAAAAAATATAAAAAAAAATTGCACTATTATGTTTGCGCGACGGCAAATATTTCGTCGCGCAAACCCGCATGTAACAAAAAAAAATTAAAAAAATCAACTTTTTTATTACTTTTAATTCTTGCGCGACGAATGCATACGTCTCGCAAACACGTTTTGCGCGACGAACTGTTTCGTCGCGCATCTTCTCTGGCGCGAAGACAGAGATTTTCGTCGCGCAAATATATGAGCGACGAAGGCTTTCTCATCGCGCGAATGGTTCTGCGGCGAACATCTATGTCTCCTGAACACGTTTTGCGCGACGAATTAGTTTTCGTCGCGCAATTCCAGTCGTCGCGTAAATATATGTGCGACGAATAATTGATCGTCGCGCAAATTTTATGCGACGAACAGTTGTTTCGTCTCCATACCGTTGGTGCAACGATGGTTTACCCGTCGCACAGTTTTGTGCGACGAATTGTTATACCTCGTCGCGCAAAGGCTTTCTTCACGATCTTCGCGCGACGGAAAATGCGCGACGAATTGTTTGTCGCGTTGAAGTTAGTGCGACAAAATGAGCCTTTGCGCGACGTTTTTTTATGCGTCGCGCAAAGAGTAAACTATAGTAGTGCTACACGTCTCCATCTCTCTCTTTTTTTCGTTTCTAGCTTTTTGTTTATCTTCTTCTTGGCTCTGAGATGAGAATCTGGATTAAGTTAATAAATTTCTTTCTTAGGGGATGAAATTTTTTAAGAATGCATTTTGATATCAATTGATGATTTTATGAATTGGTTTTGAGTTCGATGGGGATTTCCTGAAGTTGTGCTGTTGCGGTTTTGAATTTTTGTTTAGAATCCCTAAGAAAATTATTGTTACCTTCGTACTCTTCTTCTTTTTATTTGAAAAAAAAAAAACCAACTGTAGGACCTGTTTGCTTTGAGGCTTTAATGGTGGTTGATGTTGATTTCCTCTCACTCTTTGCAGCATTTATCCAGATATGGAGTGCCTAAATTCTTGGTGAGTATGCTGCATCTGCTACTGCTACTGCATTTGGAGATTTGAAGATGCTATTGTCAGAAGGGAATTTGTTGCAAATTATGCGGGTTCTATTGTAAATCTGTAAAATACGTAGATACTCATAGTTGTACAAAGAATGATTTAACAAAATTTATTTGGTTTTCGTAACTGAGTTTTTTTTTTAAGATTTTTTGTTTATTTATAAATTTAAAAAAGTTTGCATTTTTAGCCACAATTGAGAAATTTGTGTCCATATTGTTATAAAATAATCTGGAATATAAGCGGATATTGAGCTGCACGTAAAATAGATGAGACACAGCTTTTAACGAGGTTCGGCTATGCCTACGTCCTCGGAGAGCAGCAGCAGTAACCTTTCACTATAAAATGATATGGCTACAACTTTAGGGTTTACAACATATGTGGCTCACTGAATTTTCTCTCTAGGAGAATTTCTCTCTAGGAGAATTTCTCTCTGCTTTCTCTTCTCTCTTTTCTTTTTCTTCTTTTTTCTGTCTCTCTTCTTTCCGTTTCTCTTCTTATTTATAGGCTGAAATAATCACTATTCATCACTATTCACTATTCACCCGTGACAGACAAACTCTACCAAAAGTCTCCAAATGAATAGTAATGAACAGTAATGAATAGTTAGTGGGCTCCACACCAAGACTTTTACAACACTCCCCCTTGGAGACCACATGTCCCTAGATTGGTTGCCTCATTAAAACCTTGCTTGGAAAAATCCAGTGGGAAAATCTAAGCGAAGGAAAAAAGTACAACGTGCATATGTCCTATGTTAGAGGACTCTTGAATGCTCCCCCTGATTTTGCATGCTCCAACTTGATTGCTTGCAGAGTTGTCGTAATCCGATGCCATGCACTAACTTTTGGAATGTACATTTCGGCAATGATTTAGTGAAGAGATCTGCCAGGTTATCACTTGAGCGGATTTGTCTGACTTTGATTTCTTGACTCTTCTGGAGCTCATGTGTATAGAAAAACTTTGGTGATATGTGTTTGTCCTGTCACCCTTGATATATCCTCCTGTGATCTGAGCAATACAAGCTGCATTGTCCTCATTCAGAATTGTTGGAGTGCCTGTTGTTGAGGGTAGGGCACATGTGCTTCGGATGTGATGGATTACTGACCTTAACCAAACGCATTCACGACTGGCTTCATGGAGGGCAAGTATTTCTGAGTGATTGGAAGATGTGGCCACTAATGTTTGTTTTGTTGAGCGTCATGAGATCGCAGTTCCTCCACATGTAAATACATACCCAGTCTGTGATCGTCCTTGATGTGGATCAGAGAGATATCCTGCATCAGCATAACCAATAATACTCTGGGCGTTGGTCGATTCACTGGAATAGAATAACCCCATGTCTGTTGTCCCACGAAGGTATCGTAGAACATGTTTGATGCCGGTCCAGTGTCGCCTTGTTGGAGCAGAACTGTACCTTGCTAACAGATTTACTGAGAATGATATGTCTGGTTTGGTACATTGTGCTACTTACAATAAAGCACCTATTGCACTAAGATATGGTACTTCTGGACCAAGGACCATTTCATCATTCCCTTTTGGACGATATGGGTCTTTCTTAGTGTCAAGCGATCGAACGACCATTGGAGTGCTAAGTGGATGGGCTTTATCCATGCCAAACCGTTTCAATACTTTCTCAGTATAAGTTGATTGATGCACCAAAATTCCATTAGCACTGTGCTCAATCTGCAAGCCAAGACAATATTTTGTCTTTCCAAGGTCCTTCATCTCAAACTCACGTTTGAGATAATCAACAGTCTTTTGAAGCTCTGCAGAAGTTCCAATTAGATTCATGTCGTCGACATATACTGCCACTATCGCAAATCCAGACTTTGATTTCTTAATAAACACACATGGGCAAACAGGATCATTTGTGTATCCTTCCTTCAGTAAATACTTACTGAGACGATTGTACCACATTCGTCCAGATTGTTTTAGCCCATATAATGATCTTCTCAATTTAACTGAGAACATACCCCGTGGTTTGTTTCTGGCTGCTTCAGGCAACCTGAATCCTTCTGGAACTTTCATGTATATATCTGTATCCAATTCTCCATACAAATATGCGGTAATGACATCCATGTGTCTCATTTCAAGTTTTTCTGAAACCGCCAAACTTATTAGGTAACGGAATGTAATTGTGTCCATTACTGGAGAGTACGTTTCCACATAATCAATTCCAGGCCTTTGTGAAAAACCTTGCACAACGAGTCGCGCTTTATACCTTGAGATCTCATTTTTCTCATTGCGCTTTCTTGTAAATACCCACTTGTAACCTACAGGGTTCACATTGGGTGGAGTTGGACTAATATGTCCAAAAACACTCCTCTTTTCCAAAGAATTTAATTCTGCCTGGATTGCATCCTTCCACTTGGGCCAATCTTGCCTCTGTGTACATTCATTAATAGAGCGCGGTTCAATATCATCATCTTTTATGACTTCAGCAGCCACTGAGAATGCAAATATATCATCGATGATCATCTCATTTCTACTCCACAATTCATTAGTGGACGTATAATTTATGGAGATTTCTTGACTTTCAGGTACGGTTGCCACTCCATGGGCACTTGTCTCACCAATGACTTTTTCCTTGTCAAGAAGTACCTGTCCCTCTTTGGGGGCATTTGAATTATGAATTGTGGGCTCTCTATTTATTTCATTTGGATTCATTTTGTCCATCAACTTTCTCTTTCGAGGAACTGAATCCTTTGAGCCTAGTGGTCTGCCACGTTTTAGGCGTGCAGCAGATGAACCATTTGCTGGCACATTGCTTTGTCCATTATGGACATCAATCCGTGCGGGTGCATTTGCAGCTGGGATATGAGATTTCGTCACCTTTGCTGCATCATTAAATGCATCTGGCATCTGATTTGCAATACTTTGGAGGTGAACGATCCTTCTCACTTCGTTTTCGCATTGAGCAGTATGAGGATCGAGATGAGACAATGTGGATACATTCCAGGATAATTCATGTCGTTTTTCAGGAATGAGTTTGCCTTGTTCTTTAGACACAGATTTTTCTCCCCCTAATGGTGGGAAGATTGTCTCATCAAAATCACAATCCGCAAATCGTGCGGTAAAAATATCACCCGTCAGGGGTTCCAAGTATCTGATGATAGATGGTGAATCAACACCAACATAAATTCCCAATCTGCGTTGAGGGCCCATCTTAGTACGTTGCGATGGTGCAATAGGCACATACACCGCACACCCAAAAATTCTTAAATGTGAAATGTTTGGTTGATTTCCCAATACGAGTTGTATTGGAGAACCTTGATTATTGGCGACGGGCCTCAATCGCACAAGCGATGCTGCATGTAAAATGGCATATCCCCAAGCAGAAACTGGCAACTTTGTTTTCATTAGCAAAGTGCGTGCTATCAATTGAAGGCGTTTAATTAAAGCTTCTGCCAAGCCATTTTGAGTATGCACATGGGGAACAGGATGTTCAATATCAATGCCTAATGACATGCAGTAGTCATCAAAAGTCTGAGATGTAAATTCACCAGCATTATCGAGTCTGATTGATTTAATGGGATAATCTGGGAATTGGGCTCGTAATTTAATTATCTGAGCCAAAAGCCTAGCAAATGCCATATTCCGAGTAGATAAAAGACAAACATGTGACCATCGGGTAGATGCGTCCACCAAGACCATAAAGTACCGAAATGGTCCACATGGGGGATGAATGGGTCCACAAATGTCCCCTTGAATTCTCTGCAAAAATGATGGAGACTCAACATCAACCTTTGGTTGTGATGGTCTGATCACCAACTTCCCTTGTGAACAAGCTTGGCAAAAGATGTCGCTTGATAACATAATGTGTTTAGTCAACAAGGGATGTCCTTTAGAGTTGGTGATGATCCTGCGCATCATGGTGGATCCAGGATGACCCAACCTGTCGTGCCAAAGCTTAAAAGCATTTGAGTCAGTAGACTCTTGGTCCATGACACTATGTGCCTCAATTGTCCGTATGGTTGTGTAATACAACCCTGATGAGAGCTCACAAAGCTTTTTCAGTATACGCTTTTGGGTATCACTGGAGGTAATACAAAGATATTCCATGTTTTCCTCTTTCTTTGTTTCAACATGGTAGCCATTCAAACGTATATCTTTGAAACTCAACAGATTCCTTCTGGAGTTAGATGAATACAAAGCATCTGGAATGGACAATATTGTTCCATTCGGTAACATAATTTGGGCTATTCCTGAACCTTCGATCAGATCTGCAGGACCTGATATGGTTGTTACCTTTCCTTTTGTAAGCATTAATTTTGAGAAATACTTCCGATCTTGAAAGATCGTATGAGTAGTTGCGTTGTTTGCGAGACAAATATCTCTGCCATAGCCTTTGTTTTGAGGGCATCCACAATTTACATCCATGCCACCAAATAAGTAAAATGAGCTGGAATATATAAAGAAGACAACATTACCACTTTTATTTAAACAACACTTCAGCTAATACAAATAGTACATTAAGGAATTTAATCTAATTCGGACTTAATAAAGAAGACAACATTACCACTTTTATTGGATTGAAATTTAAACAACACTTCAGCTAATACAAATAGTACATTAAGGAATTTAATATAATTCGGACTCATAACCTTCATTCCCTTTTTCAGTAACAAAATCAGAAACATCTAGATGCGTCTTGTTTAGCTGACGTGATATTTCTGATGAGCCATCTGTGGCTGGCGGAGCATGATCAATGTAATTTATCTCCACTTTCCTGTTCTTAAGTGAAGCTTGATAGAGATCCGCCAAATGCCTGGGCGTACGACATGCGCGCATCCAATGTCCCTTTGCACCACATCTGTGACAAGGGCTTTCAACATTTCTAGGCACATGGCTCATCTGTGCCTTTCCCTTATTACGGGATGCATTTTTGCCATTCGTGGATGGACCGCTCCTTGGACCTAAACCCTCTGAACGAGCACCACGATTTTTTCTACTTCCTTGCCAGTGGCCACGCTTGCCCCCTCGCCCACGTTTGTGGATACTACCACGAGATAAAGTGGCATTGGTGATTCTTTAATAAGAGCTCATTATTCTGCTCAGCTAATAAGAGGCAAGATACAAGTTCCGAGTACTTCTTGAAACTGCTATGTCTGTATTGCTGTTGAAGGAGGACATTTGAAGCATGAAAAGTGCTCAGAGTTTTTTCGAGCATATCCTCCTCAGATATATTTTCCCCACATAGCCTCATTAATGAGGTAATTCTGTGCATAGCAGAGTTATACTCGGACACTGACTTGAAATCTTGAAATCTCAAGTGGGTCCATTCGTATCTAGCTCTTGGGAGAGTCATCGTCTTCTGGTGATCGTATCTTTCACCTATAGCTTTCCACAGAACCAACGGTTCATCAACTACCACATATTCGCTCTTCAGCCCTTCATGGATGTGGCGGCGAAGAAAGATCATGGCCTTCGCATTCTCTTCAGGCGAAGCATCATTCTCATCTACAATTGTTTGTCCGAGGCCATTGGCTCGTAGATGAATTTTGGCATCCAGGACCCATGATAAATAGTTGTCCCCGGAAAGGTCCAAGGCAGCAAACTCGAGTTTTGCCAAATTTGCCATCTAAAACTTTAGGCTCGAGATCTGAAATATTAAGCCACTTATTAATAGGAATTTCAGGCCCTCATTATTCAGGTATATTAATTGATGATAAATAAAATGTTATGAATTTGCTGGTATGGACGATAAACCTGCACCATACCTTAAATGTGCGGTAAATTAAATTCATAAAGTTAAGGTGCTTGTATGGGCATTTATTCTGCTCCATACATTTAATAAAAGTAAAGGCGTGGACGATAAACCTGCACCACCCTTTTAAATAAATACTATTGTATGGGTAATAAACCTACACCATACAGTAAATAAAATAAATGTGCGGTAAAGTTAATTTCATAAAGTATGAGGGTCAATTCCTCATCATACTTTAAGAAAAAGTAAATTTGCGATAAAGTAAATTTCATAAAGTTAATTTCATAAAGTATGAGGGTCAATTCCTCATCATACTTTAAGAAAAAGTAAATTTGCGATAAAGTAAAGTGAGAGTAGACATATGACAGAGAGGAGACAGAGAAGTAACCACATAGTGTTGAGTTGGAAAAATTTCAGAAATAAAAGGAGAGACTATCGTGCTGATAACGTGTTATAAAATAACCTGGAATATATGCGGATATTGAGCTGCACGTAAAATAGATGAGACACAGCTTTTAACGAGGTTCGGCTATGCCTACGTCCTCGGAGAGCAGCAGCAGTAACCTTTCACTATAAAATGATATGGCTACAACTTTAGTGTTTACAACATATGTGGCTCACTGAATTTTCTCTCTAGGAGAATTTCTCTCTGCTTTCTCTTCTCTCTTTTCTTTTTCTTCTTTTTTCTGTCTCTCTTCTTTCCGTTTCTCTTCTTATTTATAGGCTGAAATAATCACTATACTATTCATCACTATTCACTATTCACCCGTGACAGACAAACTCTACCAAAAGTCTCCAAATGAATAGTAATAAACAGTAATGAATAGTTAGTGGGCTCCACACCAAGCCTTTTACAACACATATTGAATAAAAAATATTATTTTCACATTCTCCAAGAGCTGCTGACAAGAGATGGAGTGCAGGTGGGGCCCAACTACCATTTGAGTCAATTGTCAAAATATAAGCACAAATATGCTTCATTTGTGGTCTCAATGTCTGACACGAAGTGATGAATTTGTGCTCTATAAGCAATGAAAACTTCTATACAAAGATTGATTAATTCATTGTGGTTGCATCGTGGGTATTTTTATAAAGTACAATTATTCGTGTTTTTTTAACATAAAAAGCATAAGTAGATTTCGTGCCTTTAGCATATTTTTTTAGTAGTGATTGGATCCTCGTGACGTAGTGAAGGAATTAACCACGTTCTTTATTTTACAAAAAATGACGTTGAAGATATAATTCACGTCCGTTTCTTTTCTTGTCCACGCTTTCAATATAATTTTTAACGTCAGTCTTTAACAACAGTAGTCTTTGGTATGATTTCTTACGTCGGTATTCAATAATATTGTGTCATTTTAAAGTATTCAGACATCCATTTTGTATAAAAAGCGTCATCTTTGTATAATTTAAACGACGATTCTCGCAAAAAGCAGACGTGGAATATTTTTAAAAAGGCGTTGTTCTCCTACATTGTGACATGGATAATCGTATAAGCGACGGTTTTTCCACATGTGTGTCATGATTAATTAATTTTACTTCGGTGCCTGTCTGATTATTGACATGTAATACGCTTTAAACGTCCCTTCTTTTGTGTATGCGTCGTCTTTTACAAGTTAGACATCAGTTTGTTTATTTATTTAACGTAATATAAGTTAACCACGACGGTTTAATAAAACCTGTATTCCTTCAATTAGAGACGTGGATAATTATCTGTACGTTGGTGCTTGTTTTGATCTTGACATGTAACACTCTTTAGACATCTCTATTTTAATAAAATCGTCGTCTAATTTTGTCAAATGTTACATTTTACACTATATATATAGTAATTGGACGTCGGTTTGTAATATTTTTTTACATTGAATGTTTTAACGACGTTGGGTACTAACCGTCGTTGTTTTATATATCAAAAGATGGCGGTCGATTTCATGACGGTTTGAAAACCTTCTAGACGACGGTAGATTCCTGTCGTCTATTTCGATTTTTGTAGTAGTAATTAGTGAAATTGAATGCAATGAAAGAAACAAATTTTTATCTCAATTAATTTATTCTAATTCATAAATTACTGTAGGCATGGAAAAATTGAAGGGAAGGGACAACTTCAAATCTAATAGATCCCACCTTGAGGACTGGTTCAAGAAGTGAAAATAATGAGATGCATCCACATTGGATTATTGTGTGTGCATGAAAATGCGGCTGCTGATAAGCCAACCATGGCTTTTGTTATTGTGATGCTGAATAGCTACTCGCTCAGTCTCCCTGAATGGCTTTTGTTATTGGATGTTTGACGTCCTAAAATTGATCTTTTCCCAATCTCATGAACTTCCTATGCATGCTTTAGATTTAGAAGTTGGATCAAAACTACGACACCTTTTCTTTTGTGGAATTTTTCTTTCCTTCTGTAAACACGAAAATCCTGCAACAAATGAGACAAGAACACGTGTACAAAATAATATTGTATTAACGAAATTTAGGGTTACAATCTCTGTATTGAATCCTTTGATTCGATCTCCAAAGTGTTTAAAGAAAATTTATGTTTGATACAAGGGTCGTAGGGACTTGATCTTGATCAAACGGGTAGCACGAAGCTTGTTTGGTGTTTGGGATTTTTCTATGGTGAAGGAACCGGCACGTATTTATTGTGCTTGGTGGCTCTTCCAAAATATGGTGAAGAATGCAGAGAGTTTTCTGTTTCTTTTGAGTGCTAAGTTTTTTCTGACCCTTTCTTTCATCTTGATGCCTCTTATTTATAGGCTCTTGTAGAATGCTTGACCTAAATAACTTTCCCTATTTAAAACCTTATTTTGTGGGATTTTGATTTGATTTAAATCAATTCCCATAATCTAGCAATTTAACCAGATTATCTTCAATTGATTGACTTGATTAATATTTGATTTAAATCAAAGTCAATCACAGAAGATTCTTTCCTTTAATTTTGTCTTCATCTTGAACCATTTGATGCACTGCGTCGAATGTCGTCATGTGTCATTTTTGACAACTAATCCGATTTTGATGAGTCACATGCCACATGGGCAAATTACGGGGCCCACGATTTAATCCACCGAACCCTAATTATTTTCTTGTTCAATGGAATTTATTGCACCAAAATTTCTTTGTCTACAAACTGCCCCCACTTCATGATGCATTGTAGACATGTGCTTTGTCACATGTAGGAGGTACAACTTGAAGTGTTACTTCTTCATGTCTTTCCAATAATTTGGATTGCTTCCAACGTGGAGCTTTGAAAGTTACTCTCTTTTTTTTTTCTTTTTTTTGAGAGATATCATTAAGAATATCCAATATTGAAACCTATTTCCAGTGTTGGTTTCCTCTTTCTTGATTTGTTTTTGAAGAGATATTATTAAGCTTAATAATATTCCATATTGATCACTCTATTTCCAACGTTGGCTTTCTACTTTCAACGTTTTTTTTTTTTTTTTGAGTGTGATATTATTAAGCTTAATAATATCCAATATAGGTAAGATCTTGGGAAGCACGATACAAAATTTAATATTTTCCTAAACTAGGAATGAGAAACCCTAGCACCACCAAGAGCTTTGATGGTCTTTGGTTTCTTTAAATTGCACTACGTTCATGAATATTGAGATCAACCGAGCAGAAAAACTCCTCTTGTTGGCAAGAAGGTCAACGACTTTGAAGTTTGCATCATCCGAATTCTCAGCAACCAAAGTGGTGAGAGTTGCTTTTTTTCCCTCATTGTCTGATTCTCTCATATATATATATATATATATATATGCCTACAGCCGTCAGTTGAAAAAGAAAACTAAAGTTGCTATTCTTTTTTCTACAGTCACAAGAACTCATATGTTGGTTTATCAAGAAACTTGTTGGTAGGCTTGAACTCATTCTTTGTTTCATAGTGTTCTTGTGCCAGCTTCTTCTTTTTCTTTTTTTTTTTCTTTTTTTTTTTTGTGTGTGTGTGTGGAAGCAAGATTGGAGGGTAGAAGGGTTGGCAGGTTCGCTGGCTTCGAAGTAGAAGCACGGAGGGGTCAGGCTTGGTGCGCGAGGTGGGCCTGAGCTGTGGTTGGAAGGCGCTGGGCCTTGTGTGTGAAGTGGCACATGCCTTGGCTTGAAACAGGTTGAGACGCGAGCTGGGCTGTGTGCTGCGCTAGCTGGAGTGTGCAGACTGGGCTTTGTGCTCGAGCTGGATGGGCTGGCCTTGGTGTGCGATATGGGCTCAAGCTAGGAGAGGCGCTGGGCCTTGGTGTGCGACGTGGGCTGCGTGCTGGCTGGAGCTGGCGTTAGGCCTGCACTGGAGCATCTGCTGGGCCTTCATGCTGGCTGGGTTGGAAAAGTGGGCATACTGGGCTGCCCCCCATTTAGCTTCCTTTTTTTTTGTTTTTTTTGTTTTGTTTTTTTTCTGTTTTTGTTTTTTGTTTTTTTTTTGTTTTTTTTTGTTTTTTGTTTTTGTTTTATTTATTTTTTTTGTTTTTTTCTTTTTTTGTTTTTGTTGCACATCTATTACTCTTTCAATTATTTTTTTATTTTTTATTTTTTTATGTATTTTATATGATGATATTTATACATACACATATATATATATATATATATATATTTACAATAGGTACTTTGAAAGAAAGTGAAGAACGTGGACGTCCTATACCGCCCGCTTTGGTTTGATCCATCTCTCCGACTTGGTGATAACCCGCTCAAGCGCTTAGGCTTTACGTAAGTGGAGGACGAGTGAAGAACGTAGACGTCCTATACCGCTTGGGTTTGATCCATCTCTCCGACTTGGTGATAACCCCTTCAAGCGCTTAGGCTTTACGTAAGTGGAGGACAAGTGAAGAACGTAGACGTCCTATACCGCTTGGGTTTGATCCATCTCTTCGACTTGGTGATAACCCGCTCAAGCGCTTAGGTTTTACGTAAGTGGAGGACGAGTGAAGAACGAAGACGTCCTATACCGCGGCTTTACGTAAGTGGAGGACGAGTGAAGAACGTAGACGTCCTATACCGCTTGGGTTTGATCCATCTCTCCGACTTGGTGATAACCCGTTCAAGCGCTTAGGCTTTACGTAAGTGGAGGACAAGTGAAGAACGTAGACGTCCTATACCGCTTGGGTTTGATCCATCTCTTCGACTTGGTGATAACCCGCTCAAGCGCTTAGGTTTTACGTAAGTGGAGGACGAGTGAAGAACGAAGACGTCCTATACCGCTTGGGTTTGATCCATCTCTCCGACTTGGTGATAACCCGCTCAAGTGCTTAGGCTTTACGTAAGTGGAGGACGAGTGAAGAACATAGACGTCCTATACCGCTTGCGTTTGATCCATCTCTCGTTTTGGTGATAACTGGCTCAAACACTTAGGCTTTACGTAGGGGAAGACAAGTGAAGATTGTTTCTCGAGACATTCCACCTTTACCCAGCTTTTCAAACTTGTACAAGTAAGCACTTCAAGTGTGAAGTCACCAGCCTGATACTGAATATTGTTTCATGTCGCTCATCTTATACAGATGGCCTTCTTCAAGTGTTTCAAGAAAGGCACGGTTACTATTCTTGAGGATAAAAGTGATAGCCGGGACGAAGGTACCACATTGCTTGTAGGTGCGCCTCTCCTAGCTTCGGAAGTATCTGAGGTGGACAATTCTCTTCATATTCCATCTTGGTCTCAAGAGGTGTTTTGTCAACTTAGCGGCTTCAAAAAATCCAAATCTACAGATAGGGACCTTTACTCCACTGTTTTACAGTTAAAGTTCTCGCATCATACAGAGACTGATTCATTAGGGGCATTCGAACTTCTTAGCGATCGAATCCATAATGGGGCAGTGAATTAGGGTTCTGTTCTTCCGACGGCTGGTGAATCTACATTTACCGAGTATTACTGGGAATGGCTTGAAGATGTGCTAAGTAGAAATACCCAGGTTCTTAAGAGCGTCGGTCTATATAATGCAGTGTTTGCCTCATTATTTGGCTATGATCGACACGCTCCAGTCATTCGAGCCTTTTGCCAGTACTGGTGTCCTGCAACAAATACTCTTCATACATCGCAAGGAGAAATGTCTATTTCCCTTTGGGATCTTCATGAAATCGGTGGTCTCCCTATTACAGGTCGATTTTATGATGAGGTTATTCCAACCACTGAGAGTCTCAACAGGAAGGACCATAAAGGTGTGTCTTATATCCCACATATTTGTCGCTACTTGTTCTTAGCGTACCACAAAATTTTACAGGACTCCAAAGGAAAATCTGGAGTGAGAATGACTGCTTGGATAAAGTACTGGTATCGAGGGTCATTCAGGTATAAAAAGTATTCAAGGAAAACTATACGGAACAAGTCACAAAAGCCAAAGGAAGACTTTGATCTGTCTGGTATCATTGCGGCGGCACTGAAACGCACTGAGGAAGAGGAAGGGGTTTTTGAAGATTTGGGTATAGCTGATGAAGACATGGATAGATCCTACTTGGTTGCATTCCTTGCTTGCTGGTTGTGCAAATTTGTATTTCGCAAAGACTACGTAACTTTGATCAGACCAAGGGTTTTCAAAGTTGCCAGTCGAATGGCATACGGTGTATCATTTAGCCTAGCAGTTCCAGTATTAGCCAGCATTTACAAAGGGCTAAACGATATTTCTAGTGCAGATGATCCAAGAAATTGCACAACTGTTCTACCTTGCCATTATGTGTATGGGTGGTTAGGTGAATACTTCGACACACACTTTACATCATCTTCTGAGAAGTCCATTCCCATCATGGCAAGGTTCTCAGGAAGACTTTCGGTGACATTTTTTGAAGATTCAACCGCTCGAGCTTTGTGCCGGACTTGTGGTAAAGTGAAAATGAGTCGTCTAGCAAGAGTGTTTTCATAATGCGAACAACTAACTGATGAAGATTATATTTCTAAAGAAGACTTTGAGTATTTGATATGTCTTCGTTCGGGATTCGTTTCTCTACAACAGGAAAACTACCGAGTTATCTAACCTTATAGCCCGCACCGGTTCAGTAGATAATTTTGTTATGTACAACATGTGCCAGGAGAACTTAAAGATGACGTCTGAAATGGGACTGTGCTATCAGTGTACTCACATTGGAAATCATGCTTGAAGATTGGCAGTGCATCTACAATAAACCTACCTACTAAGGACAATATCCGGGAGTTTGAGATCACATCCGATTATGTTATTTGGTGGTCGAAGGTGCATCACTTTGAATCGACGAAATCAAAGACAATCTTAACTGTAGGCAAGTTGTCGTCGCTTTCTCAACCGAAATCTCTTAAGTCTCATGGCAATGAAGTTTTAGTTCATGACAAACTCACCCGTGGTAGAGCACTCTAAGTTCATCCAGAAGTTGAAGGTAGTTCTACTACTCCCGCACCTCGAGTTCAACACCTACCTCCAGTTGATGTTCCTCCAACTCGAGTCCTTAATGATAAAAGAGAAACAGAAAGCGTAGCAGATTCTCAAGAAGATTTCATTTCCCTCGGTAGACGAATTCGCAATTTGAAGCGAGGGCATATAAGTAGCAATGAAGACAGTGAAGTCAACTTTAGGCATAAGAAGACAAGTGTCGGACCTCTCTATTGTGATTTGGATGCGGCATACCCACTTGATGACACATTTTTTTGTGATGTGCCCGCTGTCTCACAACTGGTTCTAATGAATGAGGTATGTATTTTATTTCGCCTTGAGCCTCCCCTTTTTTATACATATATATATATATATATATATTAATTAATTAATTAATTATATATTTTAGGGAGAAGTAGTGCATCATGTCCCTACTGTGTCTGAGCTTGTACCATTTAATCATTTGCCTATCAAATAGGAAGATGATGCTTTGCGCCCGATAAGTGATTCAGGTGTTAGCTTAAGAGGTACAATGCCAATCTTTATCACGCTCCATATTTAGAAACTTTGATTCTACTTGCTTAACCATTACTCGTCGGTCAATGTAGGTTCGCTTACACAGCAACATTTATTAAAGCCGACTAATTATGCATCCACTTCTGAAATGTCATGTGGGGAGTCCAAATTAGGTGTTGCAGACAAAACCCTTCGCAAAGTAATCTCCGTTTTAGGAAACCAAGTAAAAAGCATAATCTTGAAGGCTTCATTGGAAAGGCTTCCCTCGTTCAAAGATGAGCTTGGCAAGTTGATGACTACTCTTGACAATGTAGGGGTGAACGTCTCATCTTTACGAGCTATGCTCGATGCACTTATGGTGACTGCAGTTGACTATCATTCTGCACACTCTACTTACTCCCAAAAGCTGTCTCCCGAGGTTCAAAGCGATCGTTTAGCCGCAGTTGACTCTTCACTTTCTATTTCTTGGCTCTGCAACAAGGTGAGGAAGTTCATCAGTCTTCTATACTTAAGTCTATTCAATCTGCCAATACACGTATGGAGGAGTTGAAGAGGGAACAAGAACAATTGGAGTTAAGATGGCGTCAACTAAACGAATCACTTTCAGATAATGATGCACAACTTTCTTGTCATCATGGTGAGGTCACCCGCTTGAGAGAGGATAAGATTGCGGTTGAAGGAGCTCCTGTACTATCAGCAGCAGATGCCGAGACTTTAGATACATTACGAGTTTCCTTTGAGAGACTGCGTAACGGCTTCAAGAATTTGTCTTGAGAATAGCAAATTCTGTTGTTGTAAAAATTTTATTTATTTATTTATTTATATTTCTCTTCAAACTTGTCAAAGTGTTGATGTTACTAGTTAACTTTCATGATGAAATAAAAGCATTTTCTTATTTCACTATTTTTTTTCGAATGGTTCGGATTGATGGGGGAAACCCTTTGTTTTTATTTTGATGTGACTGAACTTGGAATTATTTGTCCAAGCTGCCTACGTACCCTCGATGAAAAGGGATCAAGTCATCACGTAGTTCAAGGGAAAATTTTTTTGTGTCCTAACTTTTGCTTGAACTGCCCTTTCGGGTTTTCAGTTCAACGGACTTTCTTGTGCTCTAATTTTTACTTGGACCGCCCTTTCGGGTTTTCAATCCAACGAGCCACATCATTTCTTTTTGGGTGCCGTACGCAATTTAGGCGTATGCAGGCCATGAGCTAGCTGTCACTTCATGCATAGTATCATTTCAAGAATTTTCCATTGATATGGCCAATTCTTAAACCATCCTCCGCTACAATCTTGTAAGCGCCACTTGTGTATACTTCTTGTACTACGTAAGGCCCATCCCATTTCGAAGTAAACTTGCTTCCGGTTTTGTGTGTTGTGATGATAGGTCTACATAATGCGAGGACAAGATCTCCCACCTGAAAAGATCTGGGCGAACTTTCTTGTTAAAAGCATTCCAAAGCCGAGCTTGATAACACTCTAAGTGTTGTTGCGCTTCGAGTCTCTTTTCGTCTAGTGCTTCTAACTCTTGGAGACATACCTTCGCATTCTCTTCATCAGTCAATCCCTCTTGTACGGCCATCCTCAATGATGGAAGTTGACTTTCTAGAGGCAAGACTGCTTCCACGCCATGCACAAGTAAGTATGGTGTAGCCTGAGTAGGCATCCGGTATGTCGTCCAATAAGCCCACAATGCTTCATTTATCCTTTCATGCCAATCTTTCTTGGTTCTTCCAACAACTTTCTTCAACAGGCTGCAAAGAGTTTTGTTGAATGCTTCCGCAAGACCGTTGGCTGGGGCATTGTACATTGAAGAGTTGCGTTGTTTGAAACCAAAGTCGTCACATAATTTGTTCATCAACCAGTTCGAGAATGGCTTTCCATTATCTGTGATGATGTAGTGTGGCACACCATACCGATTAATGATGTTTACCTTGATAAAGCTCACTACATTTTCTTTCTTCACTTTCTTTAGAGGCACAGCTTCCGCCCATTTTGAGAAGTATTCTGTGGCTGCAAGGATGTAAGAATGACCGTCGGAAGATTTGGGTGCTATTGGTCCCACCACATCAAGACCCCACGCATCAAATGGCCATGAAGTAATTGTAGAATGTAGCAGCTCCGGCGATTGATGGATAAAGTTGGCATGGAATTGACATGCTTGGCATTTCTTCACATAATCCATGCAATCTTTGACCATAGTCGGCCAATAGTAGCTCATCCTCTTTATTTGGAAATGTAGCTTTGGCCCTGATTGATGTGCTCCACAAATTCCTGAATGAGCCTCCTCCATTGCTTTGAATGCATCTTCTTCACCCAAGCATCTTAGAAATACGCCTTCAAATGAACGACGGTAGAGAATTTCTTTGTAATAAATGAATCGAGGTGCCTGACGTCGTACCTCTGATCGATGTCTTGAATCATCTAGCAGTTTTCCATGCTCAAGATAATCAAATAAAGGTTGTCTCCAGTTGTCAACGTCAATGGACAACACCAAGATAACGTTGGCTCCTTCTTGTGATGCCCAAGTGTTAATGGAACGACCCAACGTTGAAAAACTGGAAGATTTATTGCTTCATCTTTTGTCAATGCCAATGTAGCTAAGGCATCTGCCATTTGGTTATCTTTTCTTGGCACATGCTCCAGCGTCACGAAGTCAAACCTTTCCAGTAATTGCGTGGCCAATTGGTGGTATGGAATTAGATCATCCTTCCTAACATCGTAGTGGGTCAACAGTTGGTTGATCACTAACATGGAGTCACCATATACTTCTAAGCTCGATATCTTCATCTCCACGGCCATTTGTAATCCCATGATCAAAGCTTGGTATTCTGCAACGTTGTTCGAGCAAAGTTCACTTAAGGAGAATAAATAGGGCAATACGTGTCTCTCGCGTGATACGAAGACTACTCCAACCCCCGCCCCATCTTTACGAGCCGATCCATCAAAGAATATCATCCAACCAAGAGAAAGGTCAGTGAAGAAGACTTGTTCGTTGGGTAAGTCATTTAAAATTTCCCAGTCTGCTGGATGATTGGCTAGGAAGTCTGCAACAGCTTGCCCCTTAACCGCCTTTGCTGGAGTATAGATGATTTCATACTGATTGAGAAGTAACGCCCATTTGGCCAAACGCGTCGTCAAGACTGGTTTTGACATAACATACATCACCGGGTCAACTCGTGCAATTAAATGAACCGTGAATGCTTGCATGTAGTGCCTTAACTTTTGGATAGTAAAAACAAGTATAAGAACGCCTTTTCTATAGGCGTGTAGTTTAGTTCGGGACTAGTAAGCGTTCGGCTTAGATAGTAGAGTGCTTGCTCTTTGTGTGACTTATTCTCTTGCACTAAAATGGCTCAAATTGATCTTTCTTGAGCCGCAATGTACAATTTGAGTTGTTTGCCTGGAATAGGAGCTCCTAACAGTGGTGAACTCAATAGGTACTTCTTCATGCTTTCAAAGGCATCGTGACAAGCTTCATCCCAAACAAATGGAACATCCTTTTTCATAAGGCGACTGAATGGCTAACACCTCCCTGCTAAGTTTGAGATGAATCACCGAATAAACGCGAGGCGTCCTTGTAAACTTTTCAACTCATGTAAATTTCTTGGTTTGGGCATATCTCGGATGGCTTTAATCTTAGTCTGATCTACTTCGATTCCTCGATGTTTAACGATGAAACCAAGGAATTTACCTGACGTGACACCGAAAGCACACTTCAAAGGGTTCATCTTGAGTTGGTACTTCTGCAATTTGTTAAACACCGTTCTCAAGTCTTTCAAGTGATCTTCTCTTCTTTTTGACTTGATCACCAGGTCATCAACGTAGCACTCGACATTCTTGTGAAGCATATCACCAAATATCTTTTGCATTGCACGTTGATAGGTCGCACATGCATTCTTGAGGCCAAATGGCATTACCTTGTAACAGTAAATTCCTTTTAGAGTGCAAAAGGCTGTGAGTTCTTCGTCATCTGGCGATATTCTTATTTGATTGTATCCAGATGAACCATCCATGAAAGATAAGGCTTCATGACCTGTGGTTGCGTCGACCATGAGCTCAATTATGGGCAATGGAAAGTCATCATTCGGGCGAGCCTCATTAAGTCTCGAAAGTCAACACAAATACGAATTTGTCCAGTGATTTTCTTCTTCACCGAAACAATGTTCGCTATCCACGTCGGGTATTTCACCTCCCTAATAAATCCGGTGGCGATCAACTTGTCAACTTCTGCTTCGATTTGACTTAGGAGCTCCGGACGGAAGCGACGTTGAGTTTGTTTGGTTGGACGCATTCCAGGTTTGACTGCAAGGTGATGGACTACAACTTTTGGATCGAGGCCTGGCATCTCCTTATACGTCCAAGCAAAGACATCTTTATACTCAAGTAACAACTTATGATATGATTCCTCTTCGCTAGGATTCAAAAGTGCACTAACGAAGATAGGTCTTGGGTCTTCATTTGTGCCCAAGTTGAGCTCTTTTAGTTCATCAACAGTCACTTGGCCCCCATCTTCTAATGCAGCAGGAGCGTCATAAACCTCATCTTCGAAAGTTTCCTCTTCATCGAGCTCTTTAATCGTAATGTGATGAACTACTAGAATCTCTACTTCTTCATCGTCACTTTCATCTTGTTGACTCAAAGTTTTCCGAGTTTGTATGATTGTTTGTCGTTTCACTTTGAGTTGGTCACCTGAAGTTACGTCTAGTGTTGAGTGATGTTTCATACGTGATGGGATTAGGTTCCGAATTTCATTATCTTCCGTTGAATCAACAAGAACTCCATTTTCCATCTGCCTTCTTTTCTTTTCTTCTAGCAGAAATCTTGACAGGTGCAACAGGAGTAAAACCTAGGCCTGCTCTAGCTGAGAGTTGATTGTGTAACCCTGCTCCTTCAACTTCTTTTGGGTTTCGCTAAGGCCATGTATCCTTTCTCCTGTGACATCTAGATTGAGCTCCCCCAGCGAGGAAGACAAGCTGAAGTCATAACCTGCTTTTGACATGAGCTTATAAGCATTAGGATCAAAACCTTCTTTAGTTCTTTTGACTGGAAGATATTCACGTCTTGTTGCATCTTGTAATGGTCTGACGAACCCTGGTACTGAAGATTTTGACACATCTGAATTGCTCAACTTGGGTAAAGGCATGGTTGCAGACTCCTTCAAGAACTTCATGCCACTTTCCCCTAACTTCCTCAGTTTCACTTCTTCTCCAAATAGGGATTGGCCTTCCTTCCTTCGGGATGATAAGACATAACGAAGAACATGAATAGATACCTTCTGTGAATCTATCGGTAGTGATCCCATTTGTCTGAAGACGGTGCCTTTTGACTTGTTATCTCCATCTTTTCAGCGGAAAGGCACTTTGACTGCTCATCTTTTCTTAGTATGGCTTGGCCAGTTGCGTGAACCTCAACGGGAATAACTTCAGATGCCACATCTTCATCGATGTAGAACTTGGCGTCGGGGAAATAGGATTCGGCTTCGGTAAATGGATTGACATCACCTAAGATTTTCTTCACTCCACCTCTGTAAAATTTGAAACATTGATGTAAAGTTGAAGGCACTATCCCATTTTCATGTACCCACGGCCTTCCTAAGAGAAGATTGTAGGAAGTCTTAGCATCAATCACGTGAAATAGGGTGTTTGACTTTAAGTCACCTATCATGAGCTCAATTCTGATCATGCCCATGGCTCTTTGCCCTCCTTGATTAAAGCCTTGAATCATGAGATGACTTCGAGACAATTCGTCCACAGTGATGCCTAACTTTATCATTGTGGACTTAGGCATTATGTTTATGGCTGAACCTCCATCCACGAGCATGCGACTAAGTTTCTGTTCTCGCACATACCCGGACACAAAAAGCGGACAGTTGTGTGGTTTGGACCCTAACAAAAGATCTTCATCGATGAATGTGATGGAAGCACATGTCGCGCAACAGATAGCACGGTCTTGAGACTCAGGCTCTAATATTTTGGCCTCTCTTATTTGATTTGGATGAATATTGAGATCCATCAACGTTTTTACCAATGCTATGTGTATTGCTTCAGAAAGTTCCACCACTTCCTTAATGTTGATATGCAATGGTGAATCCTCTACTGTGTCAGGACCTTTTGCTCTTCATGAGTTTCAGATCTTCCTTCCGAGACATCTTCGTCATCTACTTGATAGCAAGTTGTCATATGAACAGTCTCTGTTGGTCCTCTTACGAAGAACCCTTTGGGAAAGTATTCTTCTAGCGTAATTGGAATTCGTGGTTCTTGGGTTAGTGGTCCACTTTCTTGGCCAAAATCTCTCTTCACCATTATTCTGGTTTTGCTTTTAGGGCGTTTGTGCGAACTCCTTTTTCGCCGCTCTCTCTTTAACTGAGTATTTTGTCGTTGAGGAATGCGCTTCGTACGAGGTTTCCGCCGGGTAACGAGCGTCCATCCTTCATTGTCATCGAAAGACGAGTCACCAATGAAGCTATCACCACCTTGATTGTTCGGTTTGGCCTCCACTTCTTTTGTACACGGATCAGTCACCTGATGTATGCCCCTTGTTGATTGGAATTCCAATCTTTTCGATAATGCGGGCAGCGGCACTGGATCAAAGGATCCAAACACAATTGTGGCAACGTTCGCATCTGCGATTTCATAAACGTCCAACTCAATCCTTCCTTGCCTAGCTAAGTTCATAATTAGCTCCTTCAACACGAAGCACTTCTCTACTGGATGGCTGACAATTCGGTGGTATTTGCAAAACTTAGGGTCGTTGACTCAGTTCATCTCTTCAGGCTGCTTACATTCCGGCAATTCGATCACCTTCTTTTCAAGCAAGTCCTCGAGCATACCTGTAACATCGGAGTCAGGGAAGAGGTAGGTTTTTTCCTCTAACTCCTTCAAAGTGCGTCGACGTCTATCCACTTCTCGAGATGGCTCCATCCTTTTGAATTTTTTCTTCTTGTCTCGGGTGGAGATTTTGACAGGGATAGTGTTTATTGTCATTGCTTCCTTGATAGGCTTCTTGACAGGCTTATCTGTCTTTTGTCCAAAGACTTTCTCCTTTCTTTGCTCCATAACAGGCTCATGCTTTCCTCCGTGACTAGCTATACTTAACTCCATATCATGGGCACGAGTGGCTAGCTCCTTAAACGTGCAGGGTTTAATTCCTTGTAGAATGTAAAGTAACCTCCAATGCATCCCTTGAATGCACATCTCAACCGCCGATAACTCCAAAATTCTATCTTTGCAATCCATGCTTAACGAGCGCCATTGATTGATATAATCGATGACAGGTTCATCTTTCCATTGCTTGGTATTTGTGAGCTCCATCATACTCACAGTGCGACGAGTGCTATAGAATCTGTTCAAGAATTCTCGCTCCATTTGATCCCAACTGTCAAGGGAATCGGACTCCAAGTCTATATACCAATCAAATGCATTTCCTTTCAAGGAACGAACAAATTGTTTCACCAGGTGGTCACCCTCTGTCCCGGCATTATTGCATGTTTCGACGAAGTGTGTAACATGTTGTTTTGGGTTGCCCTTTCCATCGAACTGTTGGAATTTGGGAGGTTGATATCTTGTTGGCATCCGCAAGTTGTCTATCCTTCTGGTGTATGGCTTAGAATACATGAGTGTGTCTCGAGAAGGTGCTCCGTATTGAACCCTGATAGTGTTTGCGATCATGTCCTGAAGTTGTTGGACTGACAAAAAACCCACCGAGGCGGCGTCAACTTTTCCGTGCGACTTCTCACCCGACTCTGTTTCATGACCCAATCCTTTCTCACTGGATTCGGCCTCATGATATGGTCCTTTCTTGTGTGCGTCTTGACCAGGCTCCTAATCCTGATGCGTTTCCCACTTGTTGATGAGAGAAGCAATCTGCGCATCCTTCTCCTCGACCATCTTAGTCAGTTTCGCAACCGCTTCACTCATATGGGCCAGTTGTTCTTCAATAGACATAGCTCCCGTCACCATGACCTGCATAGCCATAGAATAAGACTCACTTACGGATGCCGAGGTAAGCTTCTTCTGTTGGTCGTCAGGCGGGGATCCATGGTATGAGCCTGTGCTCGAGTCAGCGTCTGAAATAGGCGAGAGTGAGCATTCTCTTGAATTCTTTGGACCCAAAAAACTCCTCCTTTCACTCCGAGAGTTTCTCTCATCCACCCGAGAGGTATTCTCCTTTTGCCCCAATGAGGCCAAATTGATAACCGGTTCGCGCCTTCAGTGAACATCTTTCGCCTTGGCTTGAGTCGGTATGGAAGTAACATGTTGAGTTGCGGATATCGCCTTGGCCTTGCTCTGGGTGAAGACCCTAGCAGATTGAGAAGGAGGCGCTCACGTTTTTGCCTATCGTCACCGGAACGGATTGAATCTTCTTGAAAGCCATCGTTTTTGGTGTGTTGATTGATTTTGGAACTGGAGAAAGAGATGAGAGGTAGAGAAGTCCCACTGGGCTTGCCAAATTTGTAAACACGAAAATCCTGCCACAAATGAGACAAGAACACGTGTACAAAATAATATTGTATGAAATTTAGGGTTACAATCTCTGTATTGAATCCTCTGATTCGATCTCCAAAGTGTTTAAAGAAAATTTGTGTTTGATACAAGGGTCGTAGGGACTTGATCTTGATCAAACGGGTAGCACGAAGCTTATTTGGTGTTTGAGATTTTCCTATGGTGAAGGAACCGGTACGTATTTCTTGTGCTTGGTGGCTCTTCCAAAGTAGGGTGAAGAATGCAGAGAGTTTTCTGTTTCTTTTGAGTGCTAGGTTTTTTCTGATCCTTTCTTTCGTCTTGAGGCCTCCTATTTATAAGCTCTTGTAGGATGCTTGACCTAAATAACTTTCCCTATTTAAAACCTTGTTTTGTGGGATTTTGATTTTATTTAAATTAATTCCCATAATTTGGCAATTTAACTAGATTATCTTCAATTGATTGACCTGATTAATATTTGATTTAAATCAAAGTCAGTCACAGAAAATTCTTTCCTTTAATTTTGTCTTCATTTTGAACCGTTTGATGCACTCCGTCAGATGTCGCCATGTGTCACTTTTGACAACTAATCCGATTTTGATGAGTCACACTCACATGGGCGAATTACGGGGCTCACGATTTAATCCACCGAACCTTAATTATTTTCTTGTCCAATAGAATTTATTGCACCAAAATTTCTTTGTCTACACCTTCGACTCAGATTACGCAGTGGTTAACACAAATATAAATGGATGTGGCCAACGTTTAATTTGGTTCTAGAAAGAAAAAGCAATACAGAGAAAAGAAGTTGATCCCACTAGTAGAAAACTGCTCTAAAGGCACGGACTTATACCGTGTAAATAGTTGTGGACGTAGGCACCACTCTCTTTCGTCAGTTGAAATTCAAAATCTTGGTCAAAATAGGCACTGATGCATGTGCCCACTGCTCCATCCTACCTCACAGGGTCACACCCACCTCTCTCTCTCTCCCTCTCTTATATAATACATTAAAATTAAAAACTTTCTTATCAAAAAACCAAAGTAAAGAGCTAAATCCTGAGAAAAAAAAAAAGAAGAAGTAAATCCTGAAAATAATTCACAGCATTAGAGGATAAACCAAATAGGGGAAATATAAATGATCATTCATTATCCAGAAGGAAACATTATCCCAATAGATTGATAACTAGTAAGGAAGATCAGGGCAGCAGTAAAAACACTTTGTCATGCACGTGTACAAATTTCATCAACAAATACAAAAGAAGGTGCCTGAGCATAGGGAACAAAGATGATAAAAATGAGTATGTGCTACATCCTAGGGGACAGACTTGAAACAACTTCTCAATCCTAACTCAAAGGCGTCACAGTGGTCGAGCATTTGCAATACGCCACGTTTTGCTTGCTGGTTTTGATGTGCTTTGGGGATAGATTGGATGAAAACCAAATCAAAGAAATAGAGTGTGTTCAGCATCCCTTGCTCTTGAGTTTTGAGCGATATCATTTTTTCAATTTTTTGCCTGAATTAGAATCTTGGGGATTGGGGCTAGGGCTGTGGGTGTTGAAGAATACATGAGTCTCACATCGGAAACTTAACAAAATAGAAAGTCCCATATAATAAATGGTTTCACTCCTAATAACATCGAGGCCTTTTACACCTGCTAAACAGGTGTTTAAGTTGGGGACAATATCAATGTTGCTAGTGGTGGGCCAAGGGTCCGTCCTTCTGAAATCTTAACATGGTATCAGAGCCAGGTTGGTTGACTACGCCTGATTAAACCAAATCAAACAAAAACCCCAAATTGAATCAAAATCAAACAAACCCCAAATTTTTTTAAAAATAATAATAATAATGTGACCGATGTGGAATTTGTTGCACGTGTGGCTCACTAAAAAGTAGTCCCACGTGAGGAGGAGTGTTGAAGAATACACGAGTCTCACATCGAAAACTTAACAAAATAGAAAGTCCCATATAATAAATGGTTCCACTCCTAATAACATCAAGGCCTTTTGTATAAAACCCCACACCTGCTAAACAGGTGTTTAAGTTAGGAACAATATCGATGTTGCTAGTGATGGGCCAAAGGTCCATCCCTCTGAAATCTCAACAGTGGGTTGCAGGTGGGGATGGGATGGTTAGGTCGTGAGAGGGAGAAAAAGCAGAGGGGTGTGTTGGGGAAGGCTGAGATGGGGGAGGTTGTGGAGTTGGGATGTGAGTAAGTGTTTTTGTATAAATCTGGGTTTGTTTACTCTTTTTAAAAAATTTGTTATTTTATTTTTTTATTTATCTGATTTTAAAATTTTTAAAAATTTTAGTTGATAGACTAAAATGATATTGGAGCAAAAATTAAAGGACCATTTCAATCAATAACCAGGCTATAGTATTATATAATTGTTAAAGCCTTCAGTTGCTGGATTCCCTTTTGCATAAGGTATGCCGGTTCTTGTAACTAACAATTGCACCTAGTTCTTATAAGAACATGGGTGTTAAGAATTAGGAAAGTTAGTTTTAATTTCCTTGTTTATATTGATTGTAATTGATTTGGAGTACTCTACAAGTAATAACTTAGTTAATTTTCTTTGTAAATTTAGCTTGTAAATTCTATAAATTTAGATGGGTGATGGGAATCAAAATCGATGTTATTTTACAAGATGTTCAGGATCTGCTCACAGAACAAAGCTATGACAATTTCTAAACTTGAAAGGAACTTTGGGCTACTAACTAGCCTTTATTTTAGTAGTATTTTTAGTTAGAGAAGGTCTCAAGTTTGATTCACATGGACATCGAGGACGATATATGTTCTCAATGAGTTCAATACTTTTGTTGTGGCTAGACTCACATTGTTGTGATGTAGCTTTCTTTTAGGGCCAATTTAATGGGCAGTATTATATGGTCGGATGAGATCATAATTCATAATTCTAGTCAAATATTTGATGTGGCATTAAATGATTTTTAATTTTCCACCCAAATTGAAATTGAAATTTAATTTTCCATTTAACGGTTTAATTAACGTCAGATTTTGCCAAATTGTAGAGACCAGAATCATAATTTGCAAAAACAAAAAAGAAGAAAAAGCTGGATGCTTGAGTTGATCTCGGCCTAGTTTGGGATTGCTGTCACTTTTTTAAAAAAGTTGCTTCTGCTGTGCTTTGAAAATAATTAGTTATAAAGTAAAGCAGCTTCATGTTTGGTAAATAATATTTTTAAAGTGCTGTTAACAAAAAAAGCAGTGTCAAAACCGTTTGGTAAATTTTAATATAAAATTGTTGTAACTATGAATAATGACTAAAATAGACATAATGTTGAAGTATTATGTACTAATCATGTGGTGGTGATGGAGTGGAGGTGGTGGTGGTGGTTCTGGTTCTGGTAGTGGTGGTGGAGAGTTCAATCCCGAGCTCAGGATGAAACGCTGGCGGCATGCCTTACACTTGCAAGTCTGACGGGAAGTGGTTGTTTCCCAGTGGCGGACTGGGTGATTTAACCCCGTACAAACCCGCCTTGGGAGGGCGACCATATCTTGGAAACTGCCCGCTACTCCACCCCCCCCCCCACGAATCTTAATGGATG
>NC_034014.1:19240901-19277946 GCF_000346465.2 Prunus persica
TTATTTAGTAGGAATCTCCAATGAGTCCTCATCAAAAATCACAAAGAAGAACCAGTTTCCGTCCTCTGTCAATATGTGTGTGTGGCGTGGATTTTACTCATGTTATGTACCAGACGATGTGGCCAACGTTCAACTTGGTTATAGAAAGAAAAAGCAATAGAGAGAAAAGAAAGTTGGTCCCACTAGTAGAAAACTGCTCTATCGGACTTATACCGTGTGAATAGTTGTGAACGGCAATGGCTACGGCTTCTACAACTCATCCTACGGGGAAAACCCCGACCAGGTTTACGCAATCGGGCTATGTCGAGGGGATGTCACGGTGGACAATTGCCGTGGCTGCCTCAGCAACGCCACACAACGGCTCACACAGGATTGTCCCAATCAAAAGGAAGCTTTCGGCGTAATTGAACAGTGCACGCTTCGCTACTCCAACCGCTCCATCTACGGAGCCATGGAAACTTTCCCTGCTCTCATGTGGTATAACCCACAGAACGTGACCTCCGACGTCGACGGGTTTTTTCAAGAACTGAAGACGCTACTGGAGGACCTAAGGGGTCAAGCTGCAGGGAACGGTTCACTTCGAAAATTTGCGGCAGAGACCGCAACCGCTATCAACTTCCAAACAATCTATGGACTTGCGCAGTGTACGCCGGATTTGACCGAGCAGGTCTGCAGTGATTGCTTGGGTAGTTCTTTGGCAGATATTCCAAAATATTTTCAGGGGATGCAAGGTGCTGTAATTAGTAAACCCAGCTGTAATGTTAGTATGAGACCTATCGCTTCGTTGACCCTACAACTATCCGACCATTGCCGTCTTCTCCGCCGCCACTGTCTAGTCCTCCTCCCCTGTCAACCAGTACAGGAGGTATATATATATCTATATTTATATCCCAATATATTATGTTTTGAAGAAATAAAGTTTCCTTACCTAGAGCAATTGTCCAGGAATTTGTAGACCAGTTACATTTTAGTCCCTCAATTCAATTTTTAGTTGATGTAGTTGTCTCGGGTACAAGTTGAGGGACCATTGCTACCATTAACACTACAACAATTTTGGGTCGAATAGATTTCTAATGCATATATATTTTGTTAGGTTCATATACAGATGTATGTATGTATTCAAATTAATGCAAATGACATATCTGATTTTTGCAGGATCGAAGAGTAACAGATCTCAGACTGTCATCATTATTGTTGTGCCAATTGTTGTTTATGTTATATTCTTCTGCATTTGTTTAAGAGTAAGGAGGACAAAGAAAAAACTTGAAACTGGGAAGTTAATTCAAGGTAAGGACGCAACTCTAGTGAACATTAATTAATCATATTATTCCATAGAAAAATTAGGTATTAGACATAAGTAACTTTATTAATTAGTATTTGAGATTTTGGCTATTTTTGTTTGGGTTTTGATACATGAAAATCAAATTTTGTTTTGGATTTAGCCAAAATGGAGGCCCAAATTCGTTGGGCTTATCAAAATTGCAAAGGTAATATACAATTTTACCCTTTTTTGTTTATTAAAAGCCTTCGCCAAATCTGATCTCATCCTCTCTTATACGACAACGGAGCTCTCTGCAACTCCTTGTCGCGATGAAGCCACTGCCGTCCTGATACGCCATCTAAAAGCAAGCCATCACGTTCAAGTCTGTACCGGGTGGGAACCCACTGATGCACGCAGCCAAGCTAGGCCATGGAGACACCGTCAAGACTATTCTATAAGCTGGCGCGCCATGGACGCCCTATCTCTTTCCAATCTCTCCGCCGGCGACTTCGCCATGGACGCAGGCCACGAAGAAGCCTACGAAATACCCCTCAATACCGGTACGTGCTTAACATAGAAACTAGAAATTTATTCTAATTTGTTCCCATTTGGATTTGTATGAATAAAAAATGAAAAGTGTTTGATTAATTTGGGCTAATTAGGGATTCAAGCTGAATTGGTACTGGAACGATTGCGTGGAAAAAGGAATAAGAATAGGTAAGGATTTTTTTGCCAAGGTAGGATTTTTTTCGCAACTTTTTTTTGGGTTCCTGTTGATTGCTATAAGGATTTCTCAATTCATGCGATTTTGCACAGAAATTGAAGGTTTTGTTCTTGGGATCAAATTTTTGGGCTTGTTTCTCTAAACTGAGTATTGTATTTGGCGCTTCAATGTTGGTATGACATGATTTTGCAGCCATGGTGAACTTTGATAGTGAACATAATCTTTGTGCAGTCTATTGTTTGGATTTATTTGAGGTTTTTGACAGTGAAATTTCTAATCAAGTATGGAAATACACAATTGGATTTTTATTGTTTTGTTTAGAAATTTGTATGAGCAGTTTTGGATATTTTCGATGAATATCTAGTTGGTTAACTGACTGAGTTATCTTTCCATTAAGGTGTCCTTAAGTAGTCTTTGTTACGAAATGGTCTAATTGAGTTCTGGCTGTTACTCTTAATACCATATTTTTTATTACAAGTATGGATTGTATTTGTAATTAGTAGTTCCATTATCAAGCTAGAGACCAAATGTGACGGGCAGACAACAAACTTGCAATGCTTGGAGTGTAATAGAACTTCCATTCTCACTTGTGCAGTGTGTTGAAATGTACTTTTACTAGTTGATAGTTGGAATTAGTTAATTGTTCCAGTTATTGGTTGGTAGATTTGTCTATTTAATAATGGGTTTATTGTTTAACACTTTTGTCAATTTTTGGGTTTTGGGTGATAAAACTATGAGGGATTTTTGTTCTTTCTTTGGCCTTCAACCTCACCAATTTTAAGAGTAGAGGCTACACATATGAGGAATTGGGTGGGCAAGAGAAGAGTAGAACTACCCAAGAGCAAGGGAACTCAAAATTGGACTTTTGGAAACTAGAAACTGCATTGCAGTTTTGGAAACTGCAACGCAGTTTTCATTAAATTACAATTGGATTTTTGCTCTTTCCTTGGCCTTCAACCTCACTAATTTGAAGAGTAGAGGCTACCCAGATGAGGAATGGGGTGGGCAAGAAAAGAGTAGAACTACCCAAGAGCAAGGGAACTCAAAATTGGACTTTTGGAAATTGGAAACTGCTTTGCAGTTTTCATTTAATTACAATTTGATTTTTGTTCTTTCCTTGGCCTTCAACCTCACCAATTTGAAGAGTAAAGGCTACCTAGATGAGGAATTGGGTGGGCAAGAGAAGAGTAGAACTACCCTAGAGCAAGGGAACTCAAAATTGGACTTTTGGAAACTAGAAACTGCATTGCAGTTTTGGAAACTGCAACGCAGTTTTCATTAAATTACAATTGGATTTTTGCTCTTGCCTTGGCCTTCAACCTCACTAATTTGAAGAGTAGAGGCTACCCAGATGAGGAATGGGGTGGGCAAGAAAAGAGTAGAACTACCAAGAGCAAGGGAACTCAAAATTGGACCTTTGGAAATTGGAAACTACTTTGCAGTTTTCATTTAATTACAATTTGATTTTTGTTCTTTCCTTGGCGTTCAACCTCACCAATTTGAAGAGTAAAGGCTACCTAGATGAGGAATTGGGTGGGCAAGAGAAGAGTAGAACTACCCAATAGCAAGGGAACTCAAAATTGGTCTTTTGGAAACTGGAAACTGCATTGCAGTTTTCATTTAATTACAATTTGACTTTTGTCCTTTCCTTAGCCTTCGACCTCATCAATTTGAAGAATAGAGGCTACCCATATGAGGAATTGGGTGGGCAAGAGAAGAGTAGAACTACCAAAGAGCAAGGGAACTCAAAATTGGACTTTTGAAAGCTAGAAACTGCATTGCAGTTTTAATTTAATTACAAATTATTTTTGTAGTTGTTTTTGTTTTTGTTTTTGTTTTTTTATAACATAATTGATATCTACATTGTATTTTTGTTGCAGTTTCTGTTTTTATTTGTAGTTTTTGTGTGAATAAGTGTTGAAATAATTTTTTTTTTTAAAACCGTTGATTGTTTATATAAATATTGTATAATTGAATAAATATTACAAAATCAAGTTTGGTGTAGTGGTTTGTGAGTGAGCTTTCCTCTGAGGGTCAAGGTTCGAGTCCATTCGCGATGACACAAGTTTTGTTTTTATTTTCATTATTGATATCTACAGTATTTTGTTTTGCAGAACTCTAGAGCTAAGCATGTGGGATTTGGTACAAATTTTGCACGTATCAATGTTGAAATAATTTTTTTTTTTTTTTTATAAAAACCCTCGACTGTTAATATAAATATTACATAACTGACAAAAAATCACAAAAACAAGGTTGGTGTAGTGGTTTGTGAATAAGGCGACTCTCCTATGAGGGTCAAGGTTCGAGTCTCTTCAAACACACTAAATTTCATATTTTTTTTAGGTTGAGGGCAACATAGTTGGTGACCGGTGATGGCTGGCCGGAAGTTTGTGGCAGCGGCTGGTGCGCGGTAGCTGGCCGGACACTGGCAGTGGCTGGCGGCCTGCGACTGGTAGGAAGATGGCGGCGGTGGCTGGCCGGAAACTGGCAACGGTGGCTGGCCGGAAACTGGCAACGGTGGTGGCGGCGACTGGCAAGAATATGGATGCTGTGGCTGGCCGGCAGGTGCTGGCCCGGCGATGGGCGGTTGGCCGGAAGGTGGATTGCTGGAGGTTTTGTGTAACTGGAACATGGTTTTGGTAAAATTAGAGGGAGTGGCATTTTGTGTAATTTTGATGTTTTTTAATTACATTATTGTAAAATTAGGTACTACTTTTTGGTCTTTGGCCTTATGCTAATTAGGTGAAATTATATTCCTATTTCCAAATTAGTAAACTATATAGGGCATGTTTGGCATGCCTCACTATGCCTCACTGGATTGGACTATGTTAAATAGTCCCTGAAACTCATGTTTGGTAAGGGAGGGGATTAGTTTAAATGGGATTGTATAGTCCAAAGGGAAAAAAAATATGGGACTCGCTTGACTAATAGAGCGAGCCCGAAATATGGTTCTCAAAATAGCACCATCGCTATTTTGAACATGCCAGTCCGACTGGATACCACCACCACCATCAAACACACAAGCTTGACCACCACCACCATGAGTCCACGATCATCAGACCACCACCATCAAACCCATAACCAGCACCACAGACCCAATTGAACCATCATCACCACCTAGTCAGTCAAACAAAGCATCAAAACCACCCATAATCAGCCACCACATACTCAGTTCAACAACCATCACCACCCAATTGAACCACCACAACCATTAATTAGTGGAACCAGAGAGAGAGGGGGGTGGGTGTTTGTAGCCACCACAAACCCAGAAATGGATCTGGCCCTCTTAAAATTTGGGGTGAGGCATGAAGAGAGAGTGAAAAGGAAGGAAGTAAGAAGAAAAGAGAAAGGAAAGCATAGGAAGAAGGAAAGAAAAGAGAAGGAACAGCCTGGAAAGGAAGAAAGAAAAAAAAAAGGGGAGGCTTAGGAAGGAAGAAGAAAGGAGGAAGAAGGAAAAAAGAAGAAGAAAGGAACGGGCCAAGAAGGAAGGAAGAAGAAAAGTCAATGGGTAAAAGAGGAAGGAAGAAAGAAAAGGAGAAAAAAAAAAAAAAAAAAGAGAGAGAGAGAGAGATAAGATAGTTTAAGCCTATTAAAAATGTTAGAATTTATTTGTCTTCTTTTTATTTATTTTTACGTCAAAAAAGCCTTAATTAAAATTAAATAATAGAATTTTATTAATTTTTTATTAATTAAAATTAATTATTAAAATAATTATTTTTAGTCCGACACAACACCAAACATAGGTCTTCATTATTTTTACAATCCAGTTTCTTAGTCCGATACAGCACCAAACATAGGTCAGTACTTAATCCAGCTTAGTCCAATCCGAGCTAATCCAAGATAGTCCCAGGATTTAGTCCAGTCCATGACAGTCCGCCATACCAAACGACCTCATAGTGTCTTAAAATAAAAGCTCCCTCTAGCCCACCCCATTTTAAAATGCTGGGTCCGTCCCTGACAGTGAGGCACAGTGAGGCATACCAAACACGCTCTGAAGGGTTACTTTGGAAATGATGACCCACGTTTAACGTGGGACCTGGTATGCAAGATTTGGGCTTGTCTGACACGTGTAGGGTTGGGATTGGTGTGATTAGGGGTGGGGTGAATGGATGGAGATTTGGGGATAAAAGATTTGGCCAGTCGGTTAGTTGATTCTTCTTGTCTTTGATGGAACTCTACACAGACGGGGTAGAGGGAGCTTTTCGATCGGCTTATGATTCCGTCTCCAACCTTATGCAGTGAAGCTAGTTATTAGTTAATTTATTATTATGTCACAGGCCAGCTTGCTACTTTTGGAACCTTCTAAAATTCTAAATTAGACATGGCCATGTTGAACCATATATACAAGGAAAAACAATCACAATTTCATCGGTTTTGCAGGAAAGGGGGAATATTCCAATGCTGTAACTGGGGAGGACAGCTCACCAATGTTCATGCCTGTGGAACTGTAGCCTAAGGAAAGCCTCTTGATTCCTCATAAATTGTCAATGGAAACCAATTCCAAGCTAGCCACCTAAATAAGTCAAATGTAGCACAATGGAAGATGCCCCAACCTTAGTTTCAGGCTGGGCATGGCTTCCAAGCAACATTCTGGATTTGATTCTCGAAAAGTTGATCCCAATCTCTGACTATATCCGATTTAGTGCGGTTTGCAAGCATTGGCAATCAGTCGCTTTACATCGCAAGAAGCAGCGCATCAAATCATGTCACAAACAGATTCCTATGCTCATAATTCCCACCATAGACGGTAGCAGCGAAAGGCGTGGCTTGTATAGTGTGACACAAGGTAAGACTTGTAGCTTTGAGTTGAACGTGTATTACAGTAAGAGGTTCTGTGGTTCTTCCCATGGTTGGTTGGCCTGCGTGGATGAGAATCTGGTAGTAACCCTCTTAAACCCTTTTACTGGGCGTACCATTAGCCTTCCACCAGTCCCCAAATCCACTTGGAGATCGACGGTAGCTTATAGATGTGATTACTACATTAATAAAGTTGTATTGTCTGCAGACCCTTCTTTTCTTCCTAATGACTATGAAGTATTGGTCATCTATGATGGCTATGGGAAACAAATAGCCCATTTTAAATCAGGGGATGATGCTTGGACTAGCATAGATCAAGTGATCGGATTCGATGATGTAATTTATTATAAAGGCCAGTTTCTAGGTGTTAGTTTGGGTGGTAGTGTTTTTTCGATGAATGTTAGCAGGGATCAAACTATTAAACCCCGTGTAAGCTTACTTGTGCCAATGGATCCAGGCACTGACAATAAAACATACCTTGTGCAATCATCCCAGGGAGATCTTATGCTAGTTAGGAAGTTCAAACGAGTAAATCATTGTAAGCGGTTTATGAAGTCTCTCAACTTCAAAATTTTCAAGTTTGAAAGGTTAAAGTTTGAACGAGTAAATGGTTATGATCGTTTTACGGAGACTCTAAGCTTCAAGGTTTTCAAGCTGTTCTGTGCCCATGGGGAGAGACCCCAATGGGTTGAGATTGAAAGTATTGGAAATGAAGCTCTGTTTTTGGGTACCAATCAATCCATGTGTGTCTCTGCGCTGGACTTTCCAGGTTGTCAGCCAAATTCCGTATACTTCACTGATGATTGTGTGGATGTAGAATGCCATAAACCTAAAGGGCCTCATGATATGGGTACCTTCAACTTGGAAAACAGAAGCATGGGAACACATTACTGCTTGGATCGTTTGCAAAAGCACATGCCACCAGCAATTTGGATCTTGCCCTCTATGGTGTGAAAAGATGGTTTCAGTTTTGTTCTTTCAAGCTCTATTTTCATTTGTTTGTAATTCTAAATGCAAGCTCCAAACATCTCTTATAAGGACATTGAGCTTCCAACTCTGTATAAGTATAACCCTTGAAGATGGTAATAAAACTAACACAGCAACATGGTCTTACACCGCAACGCATTTTAGGGGAAGAACAGCTCTTGAGATGGATAATGGAAGTTTAATGTGAATTGAATTACAAGAGACGCAAAGTTTATATGGCAGTAGTCTAATTTTCACCAAGTCTTTATATTCGAATATAGACCACTGTATATCTGTTGGGAAAACCATACTCACTATTTATAATAGTAAAGAAAGAAAGCAATTTGAATGATATGTAGGAAAGTGGTGGATGGCCACATTTACAGAGAAATTGGCTAACTGGGTTGCTGCTAAACAATGTTAGCTGTGGGGTTCTTTATTTTGGCTTACCACTACAGAGAAAACAAAACTTCTGATATTTGATATATGACTTTTTGAGATAGCATAGTGCCACTTTGCTACTGAATTTACTATGTTGATAACTGGGTTGCTGCCAGCTTTTTTAGAACTGTTTCAAAAATTTGAATCACATTTATATCCATTGACTTGTTGGTTGATTCTTGGAAAATAAATGTACGGGTCTATAAATCCTCCTGAACTTCTGTCAAAGGATACCTCTAAACCCTCTTCTAGAATTCAGACTCTCTCTTTCTCTCTCTCACACACACACACATATAGCGCATATCAAACTCTCAAGTCTCATGGACAGAACCAATAGTATACCTTTGCAGGGCCCAACCTATGGAAACCTCATCACCTAAAATGTCTGCAATAATTCTATGTCAATATATCATCAAGTGCTAAATTATCCAAAATGTTTGATCATGTTGCAGAAACTGGATAGTGAAGATGCAAGAATCGCCAACTATTTCGATGTGATTGCAGGAACAAGCACTGCTGGTCCTGCTTACTCACTGTCCCAAAATCTTCCCACAGAAACAGTAATGTTTACAAGTTAAATGTCAACTTTTTGTTAAATATTGATACAGAACATTGTTGTAAAAATAGATTCTGATATAAGCATTATTAATTTTTTAAACAACACCTGTCCAGTATTTTTTCGTACTACAAAGATTATCAAAGCTCTAGAGCAGGACCAAAATACAATGGAACGTGCCTAAATGATGACTTGGTTGGGCAGAAACTTGGTGACAAAAAACTACACACCAGACCAGACAGTAACTAACGTTGTCATTCCCGCATTTGACATAAAGTCCTAACAAACTAGCAATTAGTTTAGTGATGCTTATCTTTACAATATCCAAATTCGAATCTCAACCCCCATCAATTAAAAGAAAAAGCACTGTTGGTGGGGTTTGAACTCGTTGATTTCCAAACGGATAAAAGCAAACCTTTTGGATATTGATATACTATGGGTTCCGGATTGAGATTTCAAATTAAACTAGGATTGACACTACAAGAAAAACGTTTATTAGTGGCCAGCAAATTGGTCACTGAATACAACTAGTGTCCAAATATTGGTGGTCACTGGGTGGTCACTAGAAGCTTGTCATAAATTCTATTTAGTGACCAACTACAAGTATTGGTCACTACAACCCAAAGAATTAGTGACTTCCTCTGTTTGGTCACTAACGAAAAAGGTATTAGTGACTGCAACTTTGATCACTAAAGGGCTATTGGTCACTAAAAGTGGTTCACATGACTAAATTACTGACCTACTTCGTTGGTCAATAATGTATTTGAAACATTTGTAACTAATTGGCTTATTTTCCCTCTTCTTTGTTGTGTAACAATATATGAAATAACATCTAATTCTTTTTCATACATAGTGCTGTGGAAACAATTTTGATAATAAAAAAAATAGTATAAAATAATTCATTGCATTAAAAAAATATCAACATTCTTCCACCAAATTCACAAGCTATCCAAATTTGAACAAATTCAAATCCAAGTCTAGACATGCATCTCTCTCAAAAACAAACCTAGATGACTCTACACCCCAAGCTAGATAGGTCAATTGATCCAAAAACATAAAAATAAGATTCACCACAGTTGACTGATTGCAAGCGTTTGCTCTTCTGGTGGAACCTTCAAAAGCAAGCATATCATCCATATGGTTGCAACTTCAACTCTTTTTCCAATTGTTTACCAAACTATGTGATCCATCTTACCTGCACCACCAAGTCATGAATTAAAAAATGAAAAAGAAAAGGCAGCAAAAATGTAAAGCAACTTACAATGAGACATTGTGGTGCAATTGTTCATAAGATTTTGGTTGTTTCTCATATGAAGAGACATTTTCATCACTAAGATCTCTTTTAGCATAAGGAATTTGGCATTTTCATGCTCTATTTGGCAAAGCGACTAAAAGTATCATGAAAATGCATTAATTACAATCAAAACCAGTATTCCAATATTGGAATTTGGTTACGGATTGAGATTTCAAATTAAACTAGGATTGAGACGCTTTATGTGATAGTTTTCTACGCGGTTTAAGATTGTTGGGACTACTTCTGTATAAAGTGGCAAACCCTAGGCCTGCAAATACGTACAAGTTGTGCAACTATTGATTTTTCGAGTGTGACGAAATTAACGAGCACTGTATACGGCGGAGGCATAATCATCAACCTTTGATTCCGGTTGGGCATGGCTCCCAAGCCACGTTCTAGATTTGATACTAGATAAGTTGATACAAATCTCCGAAGATGTCACCTAAAGAGCGCTCATCTTGAATACTCTTCAAGTTAGGATGATTAATGTATTTTGATCATCTTGGGTTTTGTAACTATATTTTTGTTTGTGCTATTTTGGTTATACATTAGTTGAACTATTTTAGTTATAATTTTGTTAAACTATTTTGGTTGTAATTTGATTAAACTAATTGATGCTTGTGGTTATATGCTTTTGGTTCATTTGCAATTTGATTATTGTTTGTTTACCGTTGATTCTGTAATGCAGCGGCAATCGTGGTGCAAGTCCTGTTTGTTCATATTAATAGTTCTCAATTCCGAAAATTATAGGCGATACAGTAATTTCACCTGAAACTTGTCTTATGAGTTTTGGTTGATTGGCAATTAATGTCACAATCAAGCATGTACGAAGGTAATGATATAAAAGAAGAAAAAATTGATGACGAAGAAATAGATGAAGACGAAATAGATGAAGAAGAATTGGATGAAGAATTTTATGAAGCCAATAATATTTTAGTGATGGCAATTTATGCAGTAATACATGTGGTAAATCAGTTTCTAATTATGATGCATGGTGAACAAATTGCATGTCCACTAACTCAACGACGAATTTTTAGCATTGGATATGACTATATACATCAAGCATTGAATGATGATCCTACAATCTTCCGGCAAGTATATAGAATGTATCCAAATGTATTTCGGAAGTTATGTACTGTTCTTACAAAAAAAGCACTTTTGAAGGATACAAGATTTATTTGTGTTGAAGAAATGCTTGCAGTGTTCCTACAAATCGTCAGCCGAAATACTAGATATTGTGTAATTCGTAATATATTTGGCCGATCACAATTAGCTGGAAGTGAAAATTTTCACAAGATTTAGAAGTCCTTGAATTCAATAGCATCTGATTTGATGGCTAAACTAGGTTGTGCTCCCCTAAAATAAGGGAAAGCGCAAAATTTTACCTTTTTCTCAAGATATGTGATGATTATCTAATTATATTAATATTGTAATTATAATTGTCATTATTATAATATGGTTATATTTACATATGAATAGTTTTAGGATTGCATTCAAGCTATTGATGGTACACCTATTCCTACAATGGTGAGGGGACGAGATGTAAGCAGCTATCATAATCGTCATGGAAAGATATCACAAAATGTATTAGCAGCTTGTAAGTGCCCCAAGGTAAGTATTTATTTTTTAAATGATTCAAAGCTACTAAGTGATGCTTTATCAAAGAGGAAAGGACTTAAAGTCCCCCTAGGTAAGTACTTATTTTTGAAAGGCTTAACTACTACAGCGCCCCCTGAAACATTGTCAATTCCCACTTATTCCCTTCAAAGTTAAAGGAACCCACTTTGCCCCCTTGACCGATGTTTTGTGTCTCACTTTGCCCCTCACCGTCAAGTCTGTTAAAAATTAAAAAAGCTGACGTGGCACCAATGAGACCCACTATTTAGCTAAACTAAATGCCATGTGTGAAGAAAAAAATTAAAAATAAAAATTATCTTTTTGTTGTAAAATAAAGAAGGTGGAGTCCAAAATGATGCTTACCTATAAAGCTTCCCCCCACTTGTATTGGTAGGGAGAAGGTGGAGTCCAAGATGATGCTTACCTCCTATAAATAGAGCTTCCCCCCCACTTATATTTGTAGACAGAAAACAAACATCCAATGAATAGAAATCAGTTTCTATACTTTCTCTATATCTCAATTCTCTATAATTTCTCTAGATTTATAACACTTTTAAAAATTGTGGATTTAGGGCTTCGACCTCACCCATTTCCCACCACTATTCATCACCCTCTCTCTATCTCTCTCTCTTAAGTTTTCATCTTTTCCCCAGAATCCCTACCCAGCTTCATCACCTACCACTCTCTCTTCCACACAAGCATAACATCAAACACCATGAATGTAAAGAACAAAGGCAAAGTGCACCCATCTCCTTCTTCTCCCTCCTCCTCCATGAAATATGTTTATACTTTACATGGGTTGTATAAATTTGATAATTTGTGTTTTGTGGAATTGTTTGGAAAATGCCAATTCTCCTAAATTTAGACTTTTAACAATATTATACAACCTAATGAGAGAGGGTGGTTCTTGGAGACTACCTAAGTCAGTACTGGTTTCGGAATTTTGTTATTGTTACAGCTTTGAAAGTGGTCCCTTCCTCTGGATGATTCTTTACTTGGCATAACAATACTAGAATTTGGGCCAAATTAGACACAGGATTATACAATCTTCTATGATGCAACAATAGCTCCTCTTATGATGGATTTGTTCTCTCTGTGCTTCAGCTCCTCTCCCAGCTGCCATTTTAACCCTGGCCTCGGTCCTCTCCCTCGAGGACCGCGAGGTCTTGGCTTACTTGATAACCCGGTCCATGAAAACCACCCCCAATATTTCTTCGATCTCGGCCCAAGACCCCAAGAAGAAATCTTCCAAGAAAGGCCCCAAGTCCACCAGCACCAGCACCCACCAGCCCCAAATGTTCGATTGCGACTGCTTCGACTGCTACAGAAGCTACTGGTTCAAATGGGACTCTTCCCCCAACCGCGAGCCCATCCACCAAGCCATCGAAGCCTCCGAAGATCACCTGGCCAACGGCGAGAAGACCAAGAAGAACAGCGACAGAGGTAAGAAAAGAGACAAGCTAAGCCGTCACGAGGCCTGAAATCGGTCGATGTTGCTGCCCAAGATTTTATCTTTCTGGAAGAGAACGCTCAAGTTTCACATGAGCTTGCCGTTGAAAGCTCTGCTTCTGCTCTGTTGCCAGAAAACGACGTGGTTTTGGTGGGTTCCAATGAGAAAGCAGATGGGGTTGAAGAAAATGACGGGAAAGTGGAAGACTTGGGCGAGGAGGTTACTTAGAGCCTCCAGAGACGGCGGATGACGTGGCGATGATTGCACTGACAGCGTCGGCAAGCAACCACAGGGGATTGGCCAGGAAAGTGTTGTTGGATGTGTTGGGCCTGTTTAAAAGACAATTTTTAATTTTTAATTTTTTTTTCTTCACACATGGCATTTAGTTTAGCTAAATAGTGGGTTCTATTGGTGTCACACTAGTTTTTTTAACATAATTTTTAACAGACTTGACAGTGAAGGCAAAGTGAGACACAAAACATCGGTCAATGGGGCAAAGTGGGTCACTTTAACTTTGAGGGGGATAAGTGAGAATTGACCAATGTTTCAGGGGGCACTGTAGCAGTTAAGCCTTTTTTAAATGATATATACGTTTTTTTTTTAAAACTTTTCATACTAATTTTGTATATATTGTATAAATAGTTAGGTAAATATTTCCTGATAGATATTGTGGATTTTCTAATCAGCGCCAACTTTTAGCTCCATTTCGAAGTGTGCGATATCATCTCCAAGATTTTGCAGGTCATGGTAATGACCCTTGAAGTGAAAATGAATTGTTCAATCTCGTCATGCGTCCTTACGAAATGTGATTGAGAGGATATTTGTATTTTTAAATTGCGATTCACAATTTTTAAGTCTATGCGTCCATTTCCATTTAAGACACATGCAGAGCTTGTGTTGGCATATGTAGCACTACATAACTTTCTTCACAAAGAGTGTTGTTCTGATGAATTTCCAATTGAACCAACGAACGAATCTTCATCTTCTTCATCTGCAGTATTACCATTTAATGAAGATGATACTTTTGAACCTATTGTTCAAACCCAAGAACAACAATGAGAAGATGCTAATGCATGGAGGGCTAGCATAGGTTTAGATATGCGGACAAATGCTCCCTAGGAGGATATGAAGCTACATCAAATTGGATAATAAAAAATTGGGAAGATTGTGTTAGGCTTTACTTTTCTTTGTCAAGATTATCATTTGTTTGGTATTATAGACTAGTTTATTATTATTATTATTATTATTATTATTATTTATGAAATGGGAGGTGGGGGAACCTCAAGAACAATTATAGACTAGCTTATTTTATTAATTTCTACCTTTGAATATTTGCTTTTATTTATGTTGGTTGTCATCCATGGGAATGCACTGTTGTAACCTTGAATGTTGTCATTCCCATTTTCGTCCTTGAAGGAAACGCATTCTCTTTTTTTTTTTTTTTCTTTTTTATTTAATTTTTTTTAAGAAGGAGAATTCATTCATAAAATCACAGACGTACAAAGAGCGACATGATACAGTGGCCTCGTTAAAACCTTCCTAGGACAACCACATGGGACAAACGCCAGGGGAGGAAAGAGTATCACACATGTCATAGACTAACAAGATAGTCCAATTTAGGTCACTTTGGACCATCACAATAAAAGAACAAGTCAAAAACAAAAACTAACACAAAGACCTCCGACGAGAACCGCAACTAGAGACCAACACAGTATACCCACATGAGAGGACCACAGAAATCCCAAATAGTAAACCCACATAAGAGGACTGCAGAACATCCAAATTGTTAAAAGAAGCCTTCTATGAGCAAAATCATAGTCCTTTGACACCCATACAAATTATAAAGCATATCATAGCAGAAACCAGGAGAGAACACGGATAAGGAACATAGAAACAATAGTAAAATGTCCCTTGATAAGCACTCCACTTCAACTTATAACCTGACAAAGAAAACATCCTATGACCAAGCATAGTTCTTCGGTCAGCGTAGAGTAAAGAAGAGCACCACATTTCAACAACTACCACCAGCGTCGCTGCTACCACCACCGTTAAAACTTTGACAAAACATCAGCCACCAGGTATCACAACTCTCCCAAAGAGAGAGACACAATCCAGCGTCAATACTGTCGTCGCCGCAGAGACAAAGACAACAACAGTCACCTGGAACACTGCAAAAATAACCAAACAAAACAAACAGATAAACAGACCTAGATCTAAACAGATCTAGACTATCTGGGGAGGGGAAGGGGAGAAGAAGAGAGGATAAGAGGAAGGGAAAATATGGGAGAAAAAGAAGGGGAGATAAGGGGAGGAAGGGGAAGATAGGCAGAGGGGAGGAGGTGTAGTGGCCACCTCCCCGCCTTAGCTTCCTTGCGGGTTGTTGTCAACAAGGAGAAATGGGACCAGAGTGTGGCTAGGGTTTGATTACTTATCTTATGTATAGGAAATGCATTCTTCTAACCCCATAAAATGACACATCAATATCAAGCCACAACTTGGGAGCAAACACCTTTTTGTCAAGGTCGGCTGCTGTACTTGTGGATAATGCATGGGCTACCTTTTTTCTTTTCTTTTAAGGGTATGAAATTCTAGGTTCACTATATCCATCGGACTAGATATTTAAAAAAATTTCAAATTTTGGTTTGGGCTGTAGCCCTATTTAGTTAGGCATAGATATAAATCCATGTGGTCCTTTCAAATTTTATAAAATCTTATATTATAATCTTTAAAATCCAAAAGTTAAAAATCCTGATTATACAAATCCATCAATAAAATCCTATAAGTCATTACATTCTGATTAAATATACTGGATTTTTTTTATCCTTAAATAGTCTTTTAAAATCTCAACTGAAATATTATTATTTTTACTTGAAAATAAACAAATTATTCAATTTCATATTAAAATAAATATTAAAGTTAGAAAAGAGAGATATTTTGAAATTGAACTTGGATAAATATTAGTTTTTTTTTTTTGTTAAATTAAAAATATAGTATTAAATATAAATATATATTGAAATTATATATTTTTTAATTTGACCGATTCGGTTCGGCCCGGTCCGGTTTTTGAAGATGTGGAATTGGATCCAAAATCGATCCAAACCGGTCTGGTTCGATTTTTGACCAGTTGTTGACTTTTTGATCAACTCAGTTTTTTTCCAGTTTGGTTCAATACGGTTCAGCTCTGATTTCCGGTTTGCCAGTTTGAGTGCCCACCCATGTTGAGCAGTAGTCAAAATGTTGATTTAATCGATCATGAGACTCAATTAATAAGATAGAAAGCCAAAAATATTTCTGGTGCTCACAATATGTAGTATTGGGATGGATAGTATTGATTGTTTTGTGAACCACTCATATTGGGATTGCAAATAAAATGGGTGGTTTTCTTTGATGGTAGATTTTATTCTATTGACCTAGCAGACAAAATGCAAGTTGTGGGATTTAGTTTCTTGATTGTATGAATTTATTTCGTTGCCATCAAGGAAGTGGTTTCTTACCTAAAAGATATAGGAGATTCTTTGTGTATCACCAAGCAAACCTATTAGTATCAAATTGGTCCTACTATCAAAGTTTGTCAATTTTATTGTTAAATTAAGGGATAAAACCGTCCATATAAACTAAAATATTAATAAAGTAAACCTCATCTCAGCTCTCTGCTCTCCCTCTCCCCTTCCACCCATTTCCCCCACCTCCCTTCTTTTTTTCTCCTCAACGAGGACATAAGCAGCAACCAACACAACATGACTCCGCCATCTACGGTCCCACGTAGCGCCTCCTTAGCCTCAACCTCACCTGGTGGGGCCTGCAAATGGGTTCTCAACATCCTAGGGGATTGGCTTGAAACAAATTCTCGATCTTAACCAAAGGCATCATAGTGGTCGAGCATTTGCAATACGCTATGTTTTGCTTGCTGGTTTTGATGTGGGATAGATTGGATGAAAACCAAATCAAATATATATAGTGTGTTCAGCATCCCTCGCTCTTGAGTTTTGGTCGATATCATTTCCTCAATTTTTTGCCCAAATTAGAATCTTGGGGCTTGGGACTGAGCTGTGGGTTGCGGGTGGGGATGGAATGGTCAGGTCATGAGGGAGAAAAAGCAGAGGGGTATGTGAAGGGAGGCTGAGAGGGGGGAGGTTGCGGAGTTGGGATGCGAGGCAGTGTTTTTGTATAAATCTGGGTTTGTTTACTCTTTTAAACAAATTTGTTATTTTATTTTTGTATTTATCTGATTTTAAAATTTTAAATTAATTTAAATAATAGAGAAATTTTTTATTAATTTTTAGGTCAATCTCACGAGTGAAAAAAAAAAAAAAGGCCATGCGGCAGGTGAGATTCAATTTTAAAAAAATTTCTAAGTTTTATAATAGTTTCCTTTCATTTTTAATTATATATTACTATTTTAATTCATAGAGACAGTTTTACCCCTAAGTTTAATGGCAAAATTGACAGACTTTGACAGTAGGATCATTTTGATACTAAATAGAGAGTTTGAGGACTATTGAAATGAAAATTCTAGTTGGTTGACTAGAATGAGATTGGAGAAAAAATTAGGGGACCATTTCAATCAATAACCCGACTATAATATTATATAAGTTGCTAAAGCCTTTAGTTGTTGGATTCCCTTTTGCAGAAGGTATGTCGGTTCTTGTAATTGACACAATTGCACCTAGTTCTCATAAGAACATGGGTGTTAAGAATTAGGAAAGTTAGTTTTAGTTTCCTTGTTTATATTGATTGTAATTGATTTTAAGTAGTCAACAAGTAATAACCTAGTTAATTTTCTTTGTAAATTTAGTTTGTAAACTCTGTAAATTTAGATGGGTGATGAGAATCGAAATCAATGTTATTTTACAAGATGTTTCGGATCTGCTCACAAAACAGAGCTATGACAATTTCTAAACTTGAAAGGAACTTTGGGCTACTAACTAGCTTTTGTTTTAGCAGTATTTTTAGTTTGAGGAGGTCTCAAATTTGATTCACATGGATAGCGAGGACAATATATGTTCTCAATGAGTTTGACACTTTTGTTGTGGCTAGACTCATATTGTTGTGATGTTGCTTTCTTTTAGGGCCAATTTAGTGGGCAATATTATATGGTCGGATGAGATCATAATTCATAATTCTAATCAAATATTTGATGTGGCACTAAATGATTTTTAATTTTCCACAAAAATTGAAATTTAATGTACCAACACCAATGTCAGATTTTGCCAAATTATAGAGACCATAATCATAATTTGCAAAAACAAAAAAGAAGAAAAAGCTGGATGCTTGACTTGACCTCTTATCCCTAAAATGGACGTTGAGTTTCAGCTTAGATGTTTCCAATTTCATGAATTACATATGCTTTATGGAACATTTTTATCTTTTTTTCATTTTTAGAAGTTTCCATTCCTTTGACCAGGATACCCACTTAATTTAGCTGGAAGAGCTACTATAATTCAAGCAGTTACAGCTTCTATCCCTGTTTATGCTATGCAAACTACTAAACTTCCTGTTAGTGTCTGTAATGCTTTAGATCAGCTTAACCGTAATTTCTTCTGGGGCAGCAGTGAGAAGAAATATAAGATCCATCTTTGTCAATGGGATTTGGCTTGTAGGCTTAAAGGTAAGGGAGGTTTGGGGTTTAAAAAGACTGCTAGTATGAATCAAGCTCTTCTTGCTAAGATTGGGTGGAGATTGCATTCTAAGGACAATGGTTTATGGCAAAAATTTATGAGGCTAAGTATCTTAAAGGGACTTCTATTTTTGATAGTTCTCTTTGAGCAAGGCAGGTTTGCTCCACTACTTGGAGGAGTATTGTTCATGGTTTGCAGTTGCTTGTGCAAGGGATGTGTTGGAGAATAGGTCGGGGAGACAGTGTAAAATTATGGGAGGATAATTGGGTTACTAATGTCCCTTTAATGCAGCAGGCTGGAGTTCTCGCCATCCATGATAGCAAATGTTATGTTTCAAGTTTTTCCAAGAATGGCTGGTGGGATATTGATAAGTTGAGAGGTGTTCTTTGTGAAGACCTTGTTCAATAGATCATAGTGTTCCTGTGGGGTTTTTGGGCTCTTTACCTGATACTCAGATTTGGAAGGGTAGTGCTAATGGCAACTTTTCTGTTAAATCTGCTTATAGTTTATTCTTTGAAGGTTGTTCTACTCCTGACTCCTGCTGAAATTCCTTGTGGAGTTTAAATGTTCCTCCTAAGCTAAATACTTTATGTGGTTAGGTAAAATTTTATCTAATGATCAGCGTGTTTGAAGGCAGTTGGCTTCTGACCCTTCATGTGGCTTTTATTCTTGGCCTACTGAAATTGTTCTTCACATCCTTCGTGATTGTGAGTGAGCTCGATCTACATGGAATGCTATTCTCCCTGCCTATGCTCATCATTTTTTCCATTTAGATGCTCAGCCTTGGATGAAGGTCAACATGCTTTCCATGGAGAAATGGAATGGTGATGTTCCTTGGAGTATTGTTTTTGTGTTTACTTGCTGGCATTTATGGTGTTGGAGAAATAAGCATGTTTTTCAGAATGAGGATACAGTCTTTTTCAGCCCAAGACAAGTTATTTGTGGGGCTGCCCAAGAGTGGATTAAGTCAACTTCTAATCGTACTATAAGGGTAAATAAAGTTCAAATTCATGTTGCTTGGGAGCCTCCTAAGCCTGGACAGTTCAAACTGAATGTGGATGGTTCAAGGAGAAGCGTTATTGGCTGCATTGGTGCTGGGGGAGTCATTTGTGATCCTTTTGGTGACTGGGTAAGTGGTTTTGCTGTTAATCTGGGAAAAGGTCAAGTTCTTGAGGCTGAGATATGGGGTCTTTTCTTTGGTTTGAAGTTAGCAATTGAGAAGGGCATCTGTAGTCTCATTATTGAGATGGACTCAGCTATTGCAGTCAATCTCTGTCAGAATTCTGCTATGCTTGCTCTGCATCCCTTAGCTGATTTGGTTAGGAACTGTTGTGACCTTTGAGGGAGAAAATTTCCCCACGAGAATATTCGCCCAAGATTCCTTCGTCTTCTCCGCCTCTCTTTCTCCCTGCAAAACAGATCGGAGTAAAAGACCACACCCAGGGGGTGTTGGCCAAAGGCCCTCCGATGCCTAAGTTAGGTAGGGTAATCCAAGGAAAACCGGATGGCCGGAGCCGTGTGTGGTGGCCGGAGCCTTGAGTGAGAGAGAGAAAGAGAGAAGGTGGCTAGGGTTTTTGAGAAATAATTTATGCAGAGCTTTAGTAAGAATTTAGGCGTACCTCAACCATTGTATGTGGCTATGCTTTTATAGTAGTCTCGGAGGCTAGGGTTTCAGAGGAATAATTCTGTAGATGGAAGGGAATTATTCCTCGCTTTTTTGGAATTGATTTGATTAATTAGGGATTTGATTAATTGGGGTAAATCAAATCCCTAATTGTGATAGGTATCAAATCAAATCCTGATTCAATTAGGTAACTCCTCATTTAATTGGGAATCGGGGTAATTAACCAAATCAATTCTCAACCTAATTAGGTAACGTTCAATTTAATTGGGTAATTCCCAATTAAATTGAGTAACTCCCAATTAGGTTGATTAATTCCCAATTGGGTCAAATAAGCACCAAATTGAAGGAATTATTTGACCTAGGGTTTGATTTAATTAGGTTCCCACAAATGCTCCCTAACTTCTGCATGGCGCGTGGTGGCATGTAGGAGATGTAAATTATCCGTTGGGCTGTCCAGCTGTAACTGGGCTTCCTTTGTGGACATGGGCTCTCGAGTAAAGAAGGTGTTTGACTTGTGAACTGCTTGAGTAACCAGCCTATGTTTTGATTGCACGTCCTTCTTTAGAGATTTGTGAGTACCAGGGTCCCCCTTGAAGGACTCCGGGTATGCACTGCATATCCCGTAGGATGATTCCCCTTAGGAAGTTGGCGAGCACCAGGGTCCCCCTTGAGGGACTCCAGGTGTGTTCTGCACATCCCGTAGGATGATTCCCCTTAGGAAGTTGGCAAGCACCAGGGTCCCCCTTGAGGGATTCCGGGTGTGTTCTGCATATCCAGCAAGATGATTTCCTTAGGAAGCTAGTGAGCACCAGGGTCCCCCTTGAGGGACTCCGGGTGTGTTCTACACATCCCGTAGGATGATTCCCTTTAGGAAAGTTGGCAAGCACCAGGGTCCCCCTTGAGAGACTCCCGGTGTATTCTGCACATCCCGTAGGATGATTCCCCTTGGGAAGTTGGCAAACACCAGGGTCCCCCTTAAGAGACTCCGGGTGTATTCTGCACATCCCGTAGGATGCCTTGGTCGTCGGCCTGCGTCTCCCGTAAGACGCTACTTATGGGCAACTACATGATTATCCTGCCTCCCTTAGGAAACGGATAGGAACCTGGATATTTCCCGCAGGAAGCATGGATACCTCCTTTTAAGAAATTCCTGGCGCACCCTGTGTCTCCCTTAGGACGCTTTTTTAGCAGGCTACGTCTCCAAACGGACGCGTTTTGTCGTCACCCTGCAACTCCCTTAGGACGCTCCTTATGGGCAACTATGTGACTATCCTGCCTCCCTTAGGAAACGGATAGGAACCTGGATATTTACCGCAGGAAGCATGGCGACCCCCTTTTAAGAAACTCCTGGCGCACCCTGCGTCTCCCTTACGACGCTTTTTTAGCGGGCTGCATCTCCAAACGAACGCTTTTAGTCGTCGCCCTGCGTCTCCCTTAGGATGCTCCTTATGGGCAACTGTGTGACTATCCTGCCTCTCTTAGAAAATGGATAGGAACCTAGATATCTCCCTTAGGAAATTCCTGGCGTATCCTGCGTCTCCCGAAGGACGCTGCTTATGGGCAAATGTTGTGTTTCGTGGGCAGATGAGACATTTTGGAATGAGAAACTGAACTTATATTAATATTCATAAGATTACAGTCCTTTATTTGAAAATGGAAACAACTTAGCACAAAACTTAGAACTTCTAGCAGTCGGGAGGAGGCGCTACGGATAATACTTTCGAAGATGGTGAGCATTCCATTGTCGTGGTATTTCCTTCCCCTCCATAGTGTCGAGTGTGTAGCTTCCTCTACCCCCAGACCGGCTGATCATGTAAGGACCCTCCCAGTTAGGATTCATCTTTTTTGACCCTTGCCTCGGTGCAGTAATGAAAGCCTTTCTTAGCACGAGGTTGCCTAGTTGAAATCGTCTGATCTTAGCTCTTTTGTCGTGGTAAGACTTCAACTGCTGCTGATAGGAAGCGACTCGGATAATGGTTTTCTCACGCTCGCCTTCAAGTTAGTCGAGATTGAGCCTCATCTGCTCGGAGTTTTGATCAACACTGCCCACTTCCAGACTTATGGAGGGGACCGTGATGTGAGGTGGTATGATTGCTTCTGTTCCATAGGCGAGGGAAAATGGGGTTTCACCAGTCGATCTTCGTTTGGTGGTGTGATAAGCCCATAGTAATCCGGGGAGTTCATCCACCCATTTTCCTTCTGCGCCTTCCAGCTTTTTCTTCAAGCAGTCCAATATGACTTTGTTAGATGCCTCGGCTTATCCATTTCCTTGTGGATACCTCGAGGTGGACAAGTGTTGCTTGATCTTGTATTTCGCAAAAAACTGTGAGCCATTGTCGGTAACCAGCGACTGTGGGCAGCCAAACCGGCATATGATGTTTCTCCAGATGAATCGCTCCACATCGGCTTCTTTAGTAGAGGATAGAGCTTCGGCCTCAATCCATTTAGTAAAGTAGTCGGTGGCGACAATCATCATTTCTTTCTTGGTGGGCGCTGGTGGCAAGGGACCCACTAGGTCGATGGCCCATTGCATAAACGGCCATGGACTGTTTTGCGGATGATAGACTTCGGCAGGCAGGTTAGGGATCGGCTTGTATCGCTGACAGCGATCACACTTCTTGACATATTCAGCGGAGTCGTGACGCATGGTAGGCCAGAAGTATCCTATGTTTAGAGCTTTCTGGGCAAGCGACCTGCCCCCAGAATGGTTGCCACACTCGCCGTCGTGAATTTTGCAGAGAACCTCAAGTGTTTGAGAGTACTTTTTGCTGGTGAGATGAGGGCTGGAGTATGATCTGCAGATGAGCTTGTTGCCCTGCATGTAGTATCTCGCGGCCTTTTGCTGGACCTTTCTAGCTTCAGACTTGTCTGTTGGCAGGTTTCCATTCGTCAAATAGTCGATGATGGGGTCTTGCCAACTGGGGTCCTCGTCAATCTGCATGGTATCGATTAGCTCCATTTCTTCAATGCTTGGTCGGTCAAGGTGTTCGACCGGGATGGAGCGTTTGAACTGGGTATCCAGCGCTGATCCTAGGCTTGCCAGTGCGTCTGCATGAGCGTTCTCTGCCCGGGGCGCTTGTTGGATGGTGAAGGTGGGAAACGCCTTTAACAGCTCTTGGACTTTGTCAAGGTACAAGATCATCCTTGGGTGCTTTGCCATGTACTCACCTGAGGCTTTATTTGTGATCAATTGTGAGTCTGAGTAGAAGGCTAGCTTTTTTAGTGCAAGCTCTTTTGCCAAGCGTAGGCCGGCGAGCAATGCCTCGTATTCTGCCTCGTTGTTCGAGGCCGGGAAGCCAAGCGTAATAGCTTGCTCCAACAGGGTTCCATCCAGAGTGGTGATGACGACCCCTGCTCCAGCTCCTTTTTGGTTCGACGCTCCGTCTACGCGCAACTGCCACATGTCTCTGGGTTGGCTAGGTTCTACGGAGGCCCCATCTGCTTTTGAACTTTCCTTCTTTTGGTTGACCAACTTCTCTTTTTAGGCTGATGAGGTGAATTCTACAACGAAGTCTGCTAAAGCCTGGGCTTTTATTGCAGTTTTTGGCCGATAGAGGAGGTCATATTGGCTTAGCTCTATGGCCCACTTCATGAGTCGCTGAGAAGCATCAGGGCTGTGGAGGATTGATCTCAAAGGAAAGTCGGTCATGACGATGACTCGATGAGCTTGGTAGTAGGGTCGCAACTTTCTCACAGAAACTATAATAGCCAAAATAAGTTTCTCCAATTTTGGGTAGCGAGTCTCTGCATCGATGAGAGCTTTTGACGTGTAGAATACCGGATGTTGGGCCCCCAGCTCTTCTCGGATGAGAGCTGAACTGATAGCTGAGTTGGACACTGCCAGGTATACGAACAAGTCCTCACCAGGGACTGGCTTTGAGAGCAGAGGAGGTGAGGTAAGGTAAGTCTTCAGACTCTGGAAAGCTACTTCGCACTCCTCGTCCCATTTGTCTCTTTGTCCTTTCTTCAAAGCTCTGAAGAATGGTCTGCACTTGTCAGTTGATCTCGAGAGGAATCGGTTGAGGGCCACTGCTCTGCCCGTCAGACTTTGTATTTCCTTCACCGTGGAGGGAGATTTCATCTCGAGAATAGCTTTGATTTGACGTGGGTGTGCCTCGATACCTCGTTGCGTGACTAGGTATCCCAAGAATCGGCCGGAGGATACACCAAATGTGCATTTACTTGGATTCAACTTCATGCGATACTGGCGGAGCAAGCTGAATGACTCAACAAGATTTCCAATGTGATCTGCACGTTTTGGGGCTTTGACTAGCATGTCATCCACGTAGACCTCCATAGTTTTGCCGATTTGCTCCTTGAAGATTTTATTTACGAGCCTTTGATAGGTTGCTCCGGCGTTCTTCAGCCCAAAAGGCATGACCTTGTAGCAGTAGGTCCCTCTCTCGATGATGAAAGAAGTTTTCGCCTTGTCATCCTCGTGCATCAGGATTTGGTTATAGCCGGAGTAGGCGTCCGTGAAGCTGAGCAGCTGATTGCCAGAAGTGGAATCCACGAGTTGGTTGATTCTCGGCAATGGAAAGTTGTCTTTAGGGCATGCCTTGTTGAGGTCTGTGTAATCGACGCAAACTCTCCATTTGCCCTTTTCTTGTTTTGCCACCAAAACAACGTTGGCAAGCCATTCTGAATAGGAGACCTCTTCGATGAAGCCGGCAGCTAGGAGCTTGTCAATCTCGGCTTCGATTATAGCGACTCGCTAGGGTGCGAAGTTGCGTCTCTTCTGCGCCACTGGCTTGCATGCGGGGTTGACGTGGAGTCGGTGACAGATGATGTTCGGGTCGATGCCAAGCATGTCTGACGGCGACCATGCGAACATGTCTTTGTTGCTCTGGAGGAATGTGGTAAGCTCCACCTTCTCTTCTGGGCTTAAGCGCGAGCCGATCCGCGCTTTCCTGTCTGGCTGGTCAGGATCCAAGGGTATTAACTCGACGTCCTCCTCGGGTTTCCATCCTTGTTCAGGAAAGACCTCTGGGCGGATCTCCTCGGCTTGGTCCTAACGCTTTGATTGCTATAAGATAGCAAGATTCGGTTACTCAACCTCCTCCAGATCTGCCTAGCTCACAGGGAGAAACTGCGCTTGTTTGCCTTTCTTAAGCCCTTGGGCGGAGCATTTCCTCATCATTGCTTGATCGCTGATGATTTAGCCGACACCACCCCCAGGGATTGGGTACCGAATTTTCTGATGTGTGGCGGAGGTGATGGCATTGATCTTGCCAATCCATGGTCTGCCCAGGATGCCGTTGTAGGGTGAGACCTCATTAATGACCATGAATGTTTGCAAGCTGATCACAGGTGGGAAGTAAACGTCGAGGTTTATCGTGCCCACGGTAATCGTTGTTGCACTATTAAAGCCAGTCAGCGATCTAGCTAACTTGTTGATCTTTGTCTCCAAGCCCATCTGTTGGATGACCGCCAGCTGTAGGATATTGGCTGCGCTGCCCTCATCTGCATGAATTCGGTCGACCATGGCCTGAGCAATTTGAATGCTGATGACAAGGGCGTCGTTATGCGGCGTGTCGAGGCCGATCAGATCTTTATTTTGGAAGCCGATCATAGGATCGTCTCCTACTAGTGGAAGGTCGGTCGAGACTTGGGAGATCACAGTGGCCTGTTTGATCTTCCTCTTCTTTTCCTTGTTGGTCAGCCAGACTCCTCGAAGTCGGCTAGGATTGTGTTAATCCTTATGACCTTCTGAGACGGCTCCTTGGCGGTGTCTCGATCTTCAATCCGTTGGATGGCCTGCTTTGCAACGAATTCAGTGCAGTGGCCTTCTCTCACGAGTTCTTCAAGATGCGCTTTCCAAGCGAAGTAGTTGTTCTTAGTGTGTCCGTGCGTTCCATGGAAGGCACAGTATTTGCTAGTGTCCCTCTTGTCCGGATCTCCCTTCAAGGGTGGTGGTCTTCTTACCCAAGGTTTATCCTTCACTTGGGCCAAGATTTGATGTATAGGGATGGTGAACTTGGTGTAGTTCTCTCCTGCCGTAGCCTCCCCTTGTGGGTGCGACCTGCGCTTGTCTTTGCTTCGGTTGTTAAATCCGTCGCCTCTTTGGCCTGCCCGCTTAGTTGGCTGACTTGCTTTGTAGACTTCTTTATGACGATTCGATCGTCATCCCAGAGTGCGTAGCGTTCTGCAGTGGCGTAGACCTCTGCCAGAGTCTGGCTGGGAGTGATAGTCAGCTCGCGGTACAAGTCGTGCTCAACTGGAAGACCTTTCTTGAAAGCGGAGGACGCGATTCGGTTGTCACATCCTACAATGTTCACCTTTTCTGCCTTGAATCTCTTGATGTAATCTCGAAGGGATTCGTCAGACTTCTTGCGCAGGTTGTACAGGTGGTCAGGGTTCTTCTTGATTGTCTGGTAAGAGGTGCATTCTTTGGTGAAGACGTAAGCTAGCTCCTTGAAGCTGCTGATCGACCTGGATGGTAGGGTGTGGAACCAGTCTTGGGCTGCTCCTCGCAAGGTTATCGTAAATACCTTGCACATTAGCGCGTCATCAGCCTGGTGGAGGATCATAACACTTTTGAAGTGTTTTAAGTGGCTCTTGGGATCGGAATACCCTTTGAAGTGTATAAACAAGGGTGTCGAGAATCGCTTCGGGTGAGCGGCCTACTCGATATCGAGGGTGAAAGGTGTAGAGCTCACCTGGTCCATCTCCTTACGTAGTGAATCCTCGAAGTTTCCTCCGGTCTTCAAGTCTCGAAGTCGGTCATTCACGAGCTTCTCAACGTCTTCTGCGCACATTGCTGGTCGGTTACGTTGGCGACCTCCACGAGATTGACTGACTTGATAAGGTCATAATTTCACATATTTGCATGCCTTCTTTGCTTAGTAATTTTGTTTAGTTTCTCTTTATTTTGAGTCTCTTACCTATGTTTGTGTGTTTTGTAGGTTAGGACAGCAAAGGGGATCACATTTGATGCAATTCATGCATGTTAAGGGTTGATTGGCACAAGAGGAATATGAGCTTAATGACAGAACCAATTTGGGCCACACTCCTTGTCAGTTCAAATTCGTGGGTCATCTTGCAGGCCTCATTTCAGCAACCTACACTGCTTGGATGAGGAGACATGCTTCACAGAAGTTGTTCCAATGGGTGTCTAGTATAACATATCCAAATTTCAGCCCAATTAATGATAGCTAGAGTCCTTAGCCTGTCAAACACTGAACCATGCTCTAGGAGGATTTTAATATGTAGCTGCCAGCTGGTGAGCCTTGTGCTCCACACCTCCCTTGAGCCATGTGCCTCACTTCATCATTGTTTGACTTTGGACCTGACATGTTGAGCAAATTAGGGAGGCATTTCAGCTATGGAAGTCAAAAAGGAGCAAAACATGGCATGCTTAATTATGGGGATCTTGTCTGCACAAATAAAGGACCATTTTCCAGGAATTCTGGTAGGCTACACATGGGAGACAAATCAGTATGGGAAGTCAAAAAGATGAACAAAAGTCAAGCTTTCCATAAAGAAACCAAGAAAAGTCCACCAAAGCATTTATTGGGCAGCTGGGAAAGTTGGCATTTATTGGGCAGCTTAGGCAATTGGGAGCAGCTAAGAGAGGTGTGTTTCACCAGCCAAAGGGGAGCACGAAATTGCACTCTATAAATAGAGAGTTGCACACTCATTCAAAGGGAGAGAGCAGACACACACATTCACTTCATCCATTACTCTCATACACACATTCAGATTCACCACAAAGAGAGAAGGGAGCTTGGAGCTGTCAAGGGAGCTTGGAGCTGTCCTGGGAACTTCCTTGCTGCCATCATCTAGTTCTTCTCCTCTCTTTATCCTATCTATGTATTTCTTATTTTCTGTGTTCATAGTTATGTCTAACTAATCCATTTAGTTAGGGCTTAGGATGAAGCCCTAGTCATGAATATTCAATGTTATGGATGATTTTATAGTTAATTGATTTCCTTGCTTTTATTATCAAGTTGTTAATCTCCAGTTTATTATGTGCTTGATGTATGTTTTCTTGGAGTAGTTAACTAGGATTTTATGCATCTAGCACAGGTTGGGAAGGGGTTTAGATTCACCAATTCTACTCTCCTTTCACAAGCAACACATGAATGGCCTAAGAATCATTCAAGGGGTTAACAACCATAGGTTGACTAGGACAGATACCATGTTCTAGGACTTGTGTGATTATCATATTCTCAAGGAGCTTAATGACTCTTGTATGCTTTATTCTAAGTAGATACCATGCTTAGGTTGCATATTAGAGATCACGTACTGTGTAGATACCATGCACAATCACATGCCTTAGGAGAATGATGCATCCTGCACCTAGATACCATAGGCTTGTATGCGATAATCTATTGTTGATGAAGCTTGAGTCAATTTCTATGCATTCATAACTTGGATAGGAAGACTAGTGGCAGATTCCAAGGCTCTAACACCTCTCAATCATTGTTTCACAACTTGTTGATTGCTGCTAGTGTTTACTTTCGAGCACTTTCATTTCACTTTCTTGTTTTCATTTCAACAACAAAATCCCCCATTTCGAGTGCGTGTGTGGTGCTAGGATTCTGTCCTAGACCTTGAGTAATTAGCAAGAGGCATTGTTGAATTCGACCTTGCCTTTAGCTAGTTAGTCAGTTTCTTTGTTCTTTGTTTTTCTAGCATTCTAAGTAATTTAACTTGGAACCAAGTTACCATTCTCCGTGGGATCGACCTCGTATTTACATAAGCTATACTATAAACGGTTCGTGCACTTGCGAGAATTAAAGTTGCTATTTTTAATAACTCATTTTAGTTGTTAAGAATTGGCGCAACATGACTTCTCATTGTCCTCCGAGGGTCGACCTTCTCGCCTGTGCTGCCTAGTTGGAGTGTTGGTGGACTGCGCTTATGAAAGATTCTCTGTAGCTTGTCGACGAGAATTGGTTCTTCGAGAGTGAGTAACGGAGCGTCTTTCCTCATGGTCCTCATTGTGAGGGTTGTCCAACTGGCCTCCCTGGGGGCCTAGCCTTTCGAGAGTGCTTCTCTGTGAGTTGACAGCTGAGCGCCTTTCTTCGCGATCCTCGTTGCGATGGTTGTTTGGCTGACCTCCTTGGGGGCCTAGCCTTTGATGTACATTTCCCTACGAGCCCAAGCAGGCACGGATGTCGAGTCGTCTACCGGCGTGTTCATCCATCCTTCTCTCCTCGCTTGGTTGTCCAAGGCCAAGGTTTTGAGCAAAGCCTATTTGGTTGATGAGCTGCCTCATTAGATTGCTTTGGTCGTCCATTCTATGAGCTAGCTGGTCAACTCTTAGATTAAGGTCTGCTTGACTTCGTGGATCGGGAGGAGAGAAGTGTGTGGAGCCCAATTGCACACGGGCTAGGTTTTCACTGAAGGTGTATGCAGGAGCGTGGGTCACGCGTGGAGGCAATGGAGGGAATGCTTGGAGTTGCTCCAAGACCGGCCCTAGGTCGGCAGTGGTAACGAGTCCACCTTGATGGGAAGTTCCGTCATGTTCGGCGGCGATGGCCGATGCGGTGGTGAGAGGTGGCGGTGCCACCATGTCGATCGCGGGATCGTGGGTGGAGTGGCTTTGGGTCGTCGCGGATCTAGCCATCGCGGCGGCTTTGCCTCTCGTGTTCATGCTTCCAACCATGGTTGTTTGGAAGGCTTCGGTGGATTGGAAAATAGGAGGAACGGATTCCTTGAGCACGCGTTGAGTATACCTCGTGCTCTCAATGAAAGCACCAATTTGAGGGAGCAAATTTCCCCACGAGAATATTCCCCCAAAATTCCTTCGTCTTCTCCGCCTCTCTTTCTCCTTGCAAAACAGATCGGAGTAAAAGACCACACTCGGGGGGGGGGGGGGGGGGGGGGTCCAATGCCTAAGTTAGGTATGGTAATTCAAGGAAAACCAGGTGGCCGGAGCCTTGAGTGAGAGAGAGAAAGGGAGGAGGTGGCTAGGGTTTTTGAGAAATAATTTCTGCAGAGCTTTAGTAAGAATTTAGGCGTACCTCAACCATTGTGTGTGGCTATGCTTTTATAGTAGTCTCGGAGGCTAGGGTTTCAGAGGAATAATTCCGTAGATGGAAGGGAATTATTCCTCCCCTTTTTGGAATTGATTTGATTAATTAGGGATTTGATTAATTAGGGTAAATCAAATCCCTAATTGTGGTAGGTATCAAATCAAATCCTGATTCAATTAGGTAACTCCTCATTTAATTGGGAATCGTGGTAATTAACCAAACCAATTCTCAACTTAATTAGGTAACGTTTAATTTAATTGGGTAATTCCCAATTAAATTGAGTAACTCCCAATTAGGTTGATTAATTCCCAATTGGGTCAAATAATCCCCAAATAGTAGGAATTATTTGACCTAGGGTTTGATTTAATTAGGCTCCCACAACCTTATGCAGCAGGTTACCAGGTGTGCCCTTCAGCATGTCTTTCGTAAGAAGAATATTGTTGCTGACCGTTTGGCTAATTGGAGTTATCAAGTGGATCTTGGGTTGTGCGTGTTTGAGCAGGCCCCTAGTTGGTTAAGTGCTTATCTTGTTGATGATCTGCTTGGAATTGTTCATTCTAGATTAGTCTGTTTAGACCAGTTTGTGTAGTCTGGTTCTTGGGACTTTGACTCCATACTTAGTCCAAAAAAAAAAATATATAGAAAAAAGAAAAAAGCAGTCCGTCCACAGCAGAAAATTCCTCGCAATATCTCCTTGCCTTGACGTCAACCATGCACTCCCCCTTCCAATATTCAATTGTTTTATTTATTTGAAATCTCCAATTAGTCCTCATCAAAAATCACAAGAAGATTAGTCCCGTCTCTGTCAATATGTGTGTGGCTTTTTTTTTTACTCATATCATGATATATCAACGATTTCCATAATCTTCGTCCGTGCTAGTAAATAATATTGATGTCACTCCGAGTTAAATATATTTCTAATAGTAGGATTATTTGACTAGGGTTTGATTTAATTAGGCTCCCACACCTTATGCAGCAGGTTACCAGGTGTGCCCTTCAGCATGTCTTTCGTAAGAAGAATATTGTTGCTGACCGTTTGGCTAATTGGAGTTATCAAGTGGATCTTGGGTTGTGCGTGTTTGAGCAGGCCCCTAGTTGGTTAAGTGCTTATCTTGTTGATGATCTGCTTGGAATTGTTCATTCTAGATTAGTCTGTTTAGACCAGTTTGTGTAGTCTGGTTCTTGGGACTTTGACTCCATACTTAGTCCAAAAAAAAAAATATATAGAAAAAAGAAAAAAGCAGTCCGTCCACAGCAGAAAATTCCTCGCAATATCTCCTTGCCTTGACGTCAACCATGCACTCCCCCTTCCAATATTCAATTGTTTTATTTATTTGAAATCTCCAATTAGTCCTCATCAAAAATCACAAGAAGATTAGTCCCGTCTCTGTCAATATGTGTGTGGCTTTTTTTTTTACTCATATCATGATATATCAACGATTTCCATAATCTTCGTCCGTGCTAGTAAATAATATTGATGTCACTCCGAGTTAAATATATTTTCTGAATCACGTCAAAAAAATTACTTGTAACCATATTTATTATTGTAACCTCAATTATTGAGGAATGTATTGGTGTTGTATAGGGTTGACACAAATTGTTAATTGGAAGTGGGAGAGGAGACTAATTTTTTGTTTTTTTTTTAATGAGAAAAACTTTAGGAGGAGGGGAGGCTCTCCCATCTCAAGGTGAAGACACCAAGGTATTTTTGAGGACTTACGAAAGGAGACTAATTTCAATACATTGATAGTTAATTTATATTTTGCTTTAGGTTTAGAAGTTCGATCAAAACTACATGCTTTTTCTTTTGTGGAATTTTCCTTTCCTTTGACCTAGATTACGCAGTAGTTAACACAAATGCTAATGGATGTGGCCAACGCTTAATCTGGTTGCAGAAAGAAAAAGCAATAGAGAGAAGAAAGTTGGTCCTCAACCACTCCTGTTTCAATCAATGGTTTAATATTCAATCAATCCTCAAAAGTCAAAATCAGTACCAGTCCAGTCTCCATCTTCATTTTAATCAAAACAGTGTGAAATGGTCAAAGAAGTATTTTGATGAATTGGAATTGGCAGGATTTGGTCAAGCAGTGAATTCTTACATTGTCCCACTAGTAGAAATAAATTACATTTTCTTTTTTATGTATTATGCTCTCTTTTTTTCCCTTTTTTTTTCTTTTTTATCAACACGGCAAGAGAATAAAAAGTATATAAACACAGTTTTGATTTGACCAACAATAATGTACAAACAGAATGGCGCCATTAATGTTCTCCTTCAGATTTATGTTCTTCCTTTCTCCCGTTTTGTTCCTCATGATCAGCACTCAATCTATAAGCCCATGGTGTTACAACGATAAAGGCAACTACACCACCAACAGTACATACCAGACAAACCTCAACACCCTTCTCTCTTCTCTTTTTTCCCCCTCCAACAACGGTAATGGCTACGGCTTCTACAACTCATCCTACGGGGAAAACCCCGACCAGGTTTACGCAATCGGGCTATGTCGAGGGGATGTCACGGTGGACATTTGCCGTGACTGCCTCAGCAAAGGCACACAACAGCTCACACAGGTCTGTCCCAATCAAAAGGAAGCTTTCGGCGTATTTGACCTGTGCACGCTTCACTACGCCAACCGCTCCATCTACGGAGCCATTGAAACTTTCCCTGCTTTCCGGTGGTATAACGTACAGAACGTGTCCAACGTCGACGGGTTTTTTCAAGAGCTGAGGACGCTACTGGATGCCCTAAGGGGTCAAGCTGCAGGGAACGGTTCACTTCGAAAATTTGCGGTAGGGACCGCAACCGCTCCCAACTTCCAAACAATCTATGGACTTGCGCAGTGTAGGCCGGATTTGACCGAGCAGAACTGCATTTATTGCTTGGGTAGTTCTATGGCAGATATCCCAGAATATTTTCCGGGGAAGGAAGGTGGTCTTATTAGTAAACCCAGCTGTGATCTTAGGTATGAGATCTATCCCATCGTTGACCGTACAACTGTCCGACCATTGCCGTCTTCTTCACCGCCACTGTCTAGTCCTCCTCCCCCGTCAACCAGTACAGGAGGTACATACATATATATATATATATATATATTTACATCCCAGTATATTATGCTTTGAAGAAATAAAGTTGGCTTAACTAGAGCAATTGTCCAGGAATTTGTAGATGAGTTACATTTTAGTCATTCAATTCAATTTTTAGTTGATGTAGTTGTCTCGTGTACAAGTTGAGGGACCATTAATTGCTACCATTGACACTACAACAATTTTGGGTCGAATAGAGTTCATATACAGATGTATGTATGTATTCAAATTAATGCAAATGAGATTTTTGTTTTTTGCAGGATCGAAGAGTAACAGATCTCAGATTGTCATCATTATTGTTGTGCCAATTGTTGTTTCTGTGGTAGTGATAGTTATATTCTTCTGCATTTGTTTAAGAGTAAGGAGGACAAAGAAAAAACTTGAAACTGGGCAAGGAGATTTAAACTGGAAAAGATATAGCTGTTAAAAGGCTCTCTACAAATTCTGGGCAAGGAGATTTAGAATTCAAAAATGAGGTCTTGTTAGTGGCTAAACTTCAACACCGGAATTTAGTTAGACTCTTAGGTTTCTGCTTAGAAGGAAGGGAAAGGCTTCTTGTCTATGAATTTGTCCCTAATGCAAGTCTCGATCACATCATATTTGGTATGTCTGGAATTATGCATTGTTTTCGTTTAACTTCGAATGTTTATTATAAAATTCCAATTGTGTGACTTGTATGCAAGCAAACATTGTAATTGAAGTCTTGATTTTGCATTAATATATTTGCAGACCCAACAAAGCGTGCACAACTAGATTGGGTGAGGCGCTACAAAATCGTAGTAGGCATTGCTCGAGGCCTCCTTTACCTCCACGAAGACTCTCGCCTTAAAATTATTCATCGTGATCTCAAAGCTAGTAACATCTTGATAGATGCAGAAATGAACTCCAAAATTTCAGATTTTGGCATGGCAAGGTTGTTCGTTCTTGATCAAACGCAAGGCAATACTAGTCGGATTGTTGGGACCTTGTAAGAATATGCACTTAACTGCCTGTGGGCTTATGTTTGTTATGTCAACAATTTCCTTTCCATATGTGTTGGTGAACGCGGACATTATTTTTGTTGATATGCAGTGGGTATATGGCTCCAGAGTATGCAATGCATGGGCACTTTTCTGTTAAGTCCGATGTCTACAGTTTTGGTGTGTTAGTTCTAGAGATAGTCAGTGGACAAAAAAATAGTGGCTTCAGGCATGGAGAAAATGCGGAGGATCTTCTAAGCTTCGTAAGTAAAAATATAATATAGTTTTGGTATCTCAATACAATTTAGTGCAACGAATCAAAGAAAGAAAACTTATCTCTGATTAAATTCACAAATCATTGCAGGCCTGGAGAAGTTGGAGGGAAGGGACAGCTTCAAATCTAATAGATCCCACATTGAACACTGGTTCAAGAAATGAAATAATGAGATGCATCCACATTGGATTATTATGTGTGCAAGAAAATGTAGCTGATAGGCCAACCATGGCTTCTGTTATTCTCATGATGAATAGCTACTCCTTCACTCTCCCAGTGCCCTCCCAACCTGCATTTTATTTGCATAGAAGCATTGGATTGGACATGTCGTTATGATCTGAATATAATTCAGGGGCAACAAGGTCAGATCGATCCAAGAGTAACTCTGTCATGGTAATGGAATATGAGACTTTTACTGAACCACATCCTCGCTAGTGGTTGAAGATCGATCCAAGTCTGTTGATTTGTGGAGAAAACTATCCAAGTGTGTTGATTTTCAGGATCTGGATCAATGTGAATCAAACCAGAGTGTAATTTATTATATTTTTATGACAATTCTGTATAATGAATATCCTGTTTTTGATGATTCATGCATATAGAATAATATTGCTGATGAGCTCCCGTTCAACCATTCCTTTAGCAGCTGTTTTGTTGCCGGTGTTGCCTGATGAGTCATCATTCAGGCTGAGGCATGGGCTGGTCTTGTTCATTGTGGGATGCTTCGCTTCCTGGAACATTCCAGCAACTAACAAGTCATCATTCAGGCTGGGGCATGGGCTGGTCTTGTTCATTATGGGATGCTTCACTTCCTGAAACAGTCCAGCAACTAACAAGCACATATCCTTGATCTACTATGTCCTTTTTTTCATTGTTAGTATCTAAGATAATGTAAAATATCAGAGACCCTATATGAAAAGTTATTATTTTATTACTGTGTAGACTGCCTATGTTAATATATAAAGAGTCAAGGTAATTATCAACATCGGGGAAACTCATGGTGGGTGAGGGCCGTAGAGCGGAATGGAGAGGACGGTGGTGGGTAGGGCTAAGTTGGATCGGAATGGAACCAATTGGTATCTGTGAAGTTGGTCCAGATCTGAGAACCCGTAGCTCATCGATGAGCGTTTGTTGGATGGTGGCTTTCTGCGTTTGATGAAGCGTCATGGGCTGGAGGGTATTTTGAATGGAGGTGACGTCAGTGTGGAGGCCATGTTGTTGTTCTGCCATCAGCTCCACCGTATCATGGAAGTCATTGAGTTGGGTGATGATTTGTTCTTGCTGCATTTCAAGCTCCAGATTGGTGTCAGCAAGCTCCGGCGCTGGGGCGGAGGCAGAAGCTTTGCTTTTGCCCATGGGAAAACATGGTCAATAGATACCTTTTCACAAAGGCATGATGCATGCATGCAGTGGCGGATCCAGAAATTTTTCAGAGATTGCTGCGAGAACATCGAGCCCTCTTAATCCAAAATTCTAATACAATCGAGCCCTCTCAATCTAAAATTCTAATTCCTAGTTGATTAATTAGTAATTACATTTGAACAGTGGATGGTAGTAATGGTTTAAGGCTGCTAAACTTGGATTGGACGATCGTCTTCTATAGAAGGTAAGGCTTTTTCTTCACTACGTTGTTTTATTTTTATTTTTAAACTCCGGTCCAAAACGACGTCGTTTTGGCCAGAGCTTATTTTTTTTAAAAAAAAAAATAGATCGCGCTGTGTGTTGTTGGCACAGCAAACTGAGAAAACATCTTTGAGGCATTATGACGAGCACATGGTGGGCACACCAGCAGAGGGGCAGTTTCCAGCTTCTTCCATGGCTTTCTGGCAAGGGGAGGTGCAGCTACCACTACTACGATTTACTATTTGCGCGACGAATATTTTTTCGTCGCGCAAAAAGCACTATTGCGACGGAAAAAAAATTCCGTCGCGCAAACCAACTATGCGCGACCTAAATTAATTTCGTCGTGCAAAGGTAGGGGATAAAAACCCGGTTTTTTTTTTTGGCGCCAAAATCTTGCGCAACGACAAAATCGTCGCGCATGACAATATTGCGCGACAATTCAAAGCATTCGTCGCGTAAAGATGGACAAGAAAATTGGCTCCTTTTTTGGTGGTAAAAAATTTGCGCGACGAGAGTTTCGTTCTCAAAAGAAAACTTAGCGCGATGGAAAATGTACGGTCGCGGTAGAAAACGAGGATACTTATGGAAAAATGTACCGCCGCATAAGAAAATTCGGGATACTTATTTTTGGCGCCAAAATGCAGGGTGGGTAAATTTTTTTTGCGCGACGGAATTACCTTCGTCGCGTAAAGTGTAATGCCGGTGCGTTCTTGCGCGACGGAATTTAAACTTTGCGCGACGAAAAATATTATTTGCGCGACGAAATTGTGCGACGAA
>NC_034014.1:19278093-19364545 GCF_000346465.2 Prunus persica
TTAGTATCTGCCATTGCAGAGGCAGAATGCAAAAATTGCATGCTGCCTCTCTCTCACTCTCCTGCCGCTGCTCTGCTGTGAATTCAGTACGTTCATTGGGTATGTATTTTTTGTTGTTAGTTTAAATGTATTAATGTAAATTCGTACTAACGCTATTAAATTTGTTCTCGTTAGGGATATTTGTGATTAGTGATTGGTGGAGAACGATTGAGAAGGTATGTTATTGTAAAAGTTTATTTGTTATGTTTGTAATTTTTTTGTGAAGTTATATGTGTATAATGTTGTGCGTGACGTAGCACAATGTGTTGTGATGTACGAAGTTAATTGAAATTAACTTCGTACTTTTATTTTTATGTTTAGTAACACGTAGTTTCCCGTTCGAGATTAGTTGGATTTCGTGCATGGATGCGTAAGGCATGACTGCGGTCCAATTAATTCTTGAATTGTCCCATTATTTGGACAGTTTGGTAATGCATAGTGTTGTCACATAATCTCCGGCTACAGGATTAGGTTTCGATTGTGGAGATTTTGGTGTCATCTCGGTACGTTCTTCGGGTGGTACGTAGGTATTTATACCTATGCCCACTTCAAGAACTGTGTCGAGATGCTGCCGAAATTAATCCACGTCGAAATCTAATCTCATGTAGCCGTAGGTTACGTGACAGGACTATGCATTCCCGAATGGGATAGGGGCCTTACCGGAGGCATAAGGTGACATTATAACTTCGTATGAAGTTGTTGTGATTGTTGCGTCGTGATTGTAGTTTCATGAATTATGAGCAGAAGGTGGATACAGAACCCGAATAGATGCGCAGACGAATACTTGGATGGAATCGAGGATTTTATTGAGTTTGCACGTAGACACAACCCGGGTGCAACTAGAATCCGTTGTCCTTGTAGGAGGTGTAACAACACGTTGTGGGAGACAATTGAAAATGTTGGATTTCATTTAGTAAGGAATGGAATGATTGAAACATATAGCATTTGGAACCTTCACGGCGAACAAGTAGACCATGCTTCGTCTTCAAATGCCCCAAGAGTGGACAATGTTGAACCTATTGTGGATCCTAATGATCAAGTCATGGGTATTATACAGGATGCTTTTCCATTCGCATCGACCAACATCAATCAGGAAGGGAAAGATAACGTGCCTAAACCAATAGACAGTGCAGAGTTTGAATAGTATGAAAAACTGTTACAAAATGCCAACCAAGAGTTATACCCGGGGTGCGAGAGCTTTTCCGTTCTCACTGCCATTGTGGAGCTAATGCACGGAAAAATAAAGTATCGTATGTCGAACTTGTGTTTCGATTACTTTTTGGGGGTTTTCAAGAGAATGCTTCCGACGGACAATTGTTTGCCGAAAGACCATAAACATGCACAGAAGGTGTTGCATGGTCTTGGATTGGGTTATGAAAAAATCCACGCTTGCAAAAACAATTGCATGTTATTCTACAAAGAGCATGAAACGTTGGATACATGCCCTATATGCAATGAGTCGAGGTTCAAAATGACATCCCAGAATAGAACGACTAAGATACCACAAAAAGTCATGCGTTATCTGCCCCTTAAACCTAGGTTGCAGCGATTGTATATGTCGATGCATACTGCCACAGACATGAGATGGCATAAGGAAAAACGGGTAGACGATGATGTGATGTGGCATCCTGCAGATGGGGAGGCATGGAAAGAGTTCGATTGAACGTTCCCCGAGTTTGCTGCTGATCCCCGAAATGTTAGATTGGGACTTGCCACTGACAGATTCAATCCGTATGGGGTTCTAAACCAACACCACAGCACTTGGCCGATTTTCGCATTCCCATATAATTTTCCGCCTTGGAAATGCATGAAAAAAGAATACATGATGATGACTGTTTTGATAACTGAGGATCCTGGCAGGTCAATTGATGTGTACTTAAGGCCTCTGGTTGATGAGCTGAAGGATTTATGGACAAACGGTGTTCGCACGTACGATAAATCAACTGGGAGGATGTTCACTTTGCGAGCAGCAGTTATGTGGACTGTGAATGATTTTCCAGCATATGCAATGGTTTCTGGGTTGAGCACAAAGAGTTATATGGCATGTCCTGTATGCAAGGAAGATGTAACTTCTGGTTGGCACGCGGGAAAAGTTTGTTACCTTGGTCATCGGAGATGGTTGCTATGGGACCACGAGTGGCGAGAAAAAGATAAAGAGTTCGACGGGAACACAGAGCGTCGCCTCAGACCTAGAGAATGGTCCGGTGATGAGATCTTGGAACAGCTGAACCGTTTGGATTTTGCTCCGTTCGGGAAAACAGTTAGTCGGACCAGACCTTCTACACATTTGAACTGGACGCACAAGCCTATGTTTTTTGAGCTCCCATATTGGTCGAAACTGAAATTGAGGCACAATCTAGATGTGATGCATGTTGAGAAAAATGTATTCGACACATTGGTGGGCACGATTCTTGATATCGAGGGGAAGACGAAGGACACGATCAAAGCTCGTCTTGATTTGGAAAGAATGGGCATACAAAGGGGTTTATGGATGAATAGGGACAGTGATAAAGCTAGAAGGGATCTTGCATTCTTTTCTATGAAACCGAATGACAAAAAAGAGTTTCTAAAGTTTGTATCGTTTGTCAAATTTCCCGATGGGTATGCTTCTAATATCGCACGTTGCGTGAATATCGATGGGGGTAAATTTACTGGACTTAAGAGCCATGACTGCCATGTGTTTATGCAACGCCTACTTCCTGTGGGTATTCGACACCTACTGCCGGAAGATGTGGTGAAGCCAATCATGTTGTTATCCAGATTTTTTTCCCAACTGACGGCAAAAACATTGCGAAGGACAGACATGTTTCAGTTGCGCCATGACATTGTCCAAGTCCTATGCAAGTTTGAGATGATATTTCCTTCAGCTTTCTTTACAAGTATGATGCACGTGATGGTTCACTTGCCAGAAGAGGCATTGCTTGCTGGTCCTGTCAACTATTGCTGGATGTATCCAATAGAAAGGTATATAATCTTTATCATTTGTGTATGCATCATTATCGACACTTTGCTAATTTGTATCATATCGTTTTATTTTGGCAGGCTTCTCGGAGAGCTGAAAAAAAGTGTACGCAACAGGACAAAGCCCGAAGGATCAATTATAGAGGCTTGGGTTCAATATGAGTCGCTTACTTTCTGTGGAATGTATTTAAAAGATGTGGAGATGGTTTTCAATCGTCCTCAACGCAATAATGACGGAGGTATGAGAAATGAAAAACTTTCTGTTTTTGCCCAAAGCGCACGACCATTTGGAGATCCTGGACGAGGAGAGTCGTTTTCTAGAAATGACATGGAGGTAGCGCATTGGTTCGTACTGAACAATTGTGATGAGATAATGGCCTACTTAGATGAGCATGAACAGATGATGAAGCGAGAACATCCATCACATTTGGTTGCCCGGAAAAACCGTGAATTATTTCCACAATGGTTTTTGGATTCTGTAAGTTATAAGTGTTTTGTAATTGACAAATATAAATTGTAGTATTTAATTTTGTCAGACTAACATGTAAATGGTTTTGTATACTATTAGGTGAATAAATTGAAATCATCGAATTCCCCCACTTACAGTGATGAGTTATATAACTTGGCGTTCGGCCCAATTCGCGCTGAATTGTTCTCGGGTTGTAATGTTAACGGTGTTAAATTTTTGGGGGCCGCACGAGATGACAAGTTGTGTACGCAAAACAGCGGTGTCCATGTCCCAGGTGGAGGCGAAAGTACGGACATTGATTTCTATGGCAAACTGACAACTGTTGTGCAATTGCTTTACAAAGATCGATACCAAGTCATCATGTTTAAGTGTCGATGGTTCGATACCAACCCAAATAGGGCGAGAAGTGTTAAAATCGACCATGGAGTACTGTTTGTGAACATTAACAGAACTTGGTATGATGACGACCCGTACATTTTGGCAAACAGGGCGTCCCAAATTGTGTATCTAGATGACCCTAAAGCCGGAAACGGGTGAAAAGTTGTGCAGAAGATGGATCATAGGAACGTGTATGATATACTAGAACTAGACCCAAGTGACAACGACGTCGACAATGTGGCTGACCAACGTTTAGAATCTTCAATGGAAAATGATGCGGAAACACTTCGAGATACAAATGTTATACAAGAACCGTTTCAAATAGAAGGAGTGTCTTCAGTCGAAATACTGATTCAGTCAATTACAATTGACCTCGGTGATCTTCCCCGATACGATGTTGCAGTGGGCCCTAGCAACGCCGATGATGCAATTATAGAGGAGGAGGAGGAAGGAGATTGGGAGACCGAGAGTGATGATAGCGACGATAACGAAAGTTATTATAGTTCAGATGATGAATAATGAATTTATTTGTAAATTTATTATGTTAGTGTATTCATTTTGTGTAATACAAATCTTTGAATATATGTAGTTGTTATATCCAATCCTTATATATGTCAACAAATGTAACATTGTTAAATAAATCTAGTTATAAAACCCTTTTAATAATAATGCGTCCCAAATTTTATTGACAAACATTTGACGTAATGAGGTTTATGGCCAATTCTAAATTTGATTGAGTTTTCATGAGTTTATGAAAGTTTATTCCTTCACTTTATAAAACAAAAAGGACATTGTTAAAACATTGTTAAAATTTATTAAAGTTTTCATGAGTTTATTAAAGTTTATTCCTTCGCGTGAGACATTGTTAAAACATACAACAAAATCAAAAATGAAAAAATATTTAGTTAAACAAGATCGGTAAAACAAATAATATAACCCTCTTTATACAAAGTTAAAAAATGATTAACAGAAAACCTTTCCAAAAAATACAAAGCATACACAATTTGAACTAAATGAGGATTTATGGTGCCAAATCCTTGTGCGACGAATCAACCTCGTCGCGCAAACTATGCGCGATGAATATTCGTCGCGTAAAGTTTGCGCGACGAATATACCTCGTCGCGCATAGTTTGCGCGACGCATATATATTCGTCACGTAAAGTGACAACACTGCGCGACAAAATATACTTCCGTCGAGTATGGTCTTTTTGCGCGACGATAAGGGGCCCTTTGTCGTGCAAATATACATTAGGGTAACCTTACAGTATAATATATACACACATATATATTTCAAATTGGCAATCGAATTAGTTCATTGTATTCATATGGAGTGAAGGACTATAGCTGCAAAAAAATCATCAATATCGGAGTTAAAATAACCGTTTAATCATCACTTTTTATTTAGAACCATCGAAAAGTTTTACCCCGTTACTTAATCTTTGAATGTTTTTTTTGTCCGATTTTTGTTGTCTATGATCTCGAAGTATAAAAAAACAAGTTTGACGGCTGGATGACTGAAACTAGTTTCGTAGACTGCTTGTGTAAAGACCCAAACCTAAAATTCACATGTAATTAGTAATTTATTATGCGAAAAGACAATTTTGCCCTTTGACTCACTTATGAACTCAACGTTGACTTTTTGACCGAAAAGGAATTTGACAATTCCACATACACCGTTGTGTAGAGCACGACAATACGAGTTCATAGACACGAAGTAAGCTCGAATCGGAGTTGTAACGAAGAAAATACGATTAAAATATCACGAAGGGCAAAATAGTAAATAAGAAAATCAAAAGTTTTATAAAAACCTCAGCTTCTCTTTCTCTTTCCCTCTCTCTCTCTCTCTCTCTCTCTCTCCCGATAGTTCTAGAAAACCAGTCGGGCAGCCACCTTCCAAGCCACCCCAACGCCACCCCGACCCTCCGGACTGGACCCAGCAGCACCGGCCAGCTCCCGCCATCAACCCCAGCCCATCCGCCGCCCCTGCTGCTGTCTGGAGCCGCCAGAAACTGCTGGAAAACGCAGCAGTTTTGGCAGATTTTCCAACCTCAGTTTCTCCCTCATCCGGCCACCAAATCAGTCGTGTGAGGTATCGATTTCTAGCTATTTTTCGTGTTCTAACTGCTGGTTGGCTGGGTTTCGATCAATTTTTACTGTAGATCACTCGATTTTCAAATTGAAATTCGGCCGACTTTCGGCCTCCGTGTTCGGCCATTTCCGGCCACTTTTTGGGGTAGGTCCAAGAACAAAAGTGACTCCAAATGGGGTGTTTTACCTAGGATAGGAGTTTGGAGTCCTGGTTCCGAGATTTTTCGACCACCCGAAATCGCTTAAGACACCCAAATCTGCCCGCGCGTGCTGGGGCTCGTGGGCTAGGGTGGTGAAGTAATTTTGTACAGTTTTGTGACTCTCGGGTCGTCACGAGCGCATAGGAATTCGCAGATGTCAATTTGGATACCGTTTGAGCCTTGAACGGATTTTCCATATTGTACGATTACCGGGTTCAATACTGTTGAGCCGTTGGATCGTAATCAATTTTAGATATGTTACTCTAGATAATTTTAGGAACGTGTAGGATTCGACGGATTGTGAATCGGAGTCCCGGATACTCCGAAATCGCGAACCCTAGGGCTAGGGTTTAGAAATTATGCGATTACAGGATTGTGATCAATCCGACCGTCCGATTGACACCAATACCCTCGGGACATGTGTCCTAAATATATTGGACCTTTTAGCGGCATCCGGATCATATTATACCCGTGGGGTTCCGGATTGACTTTTTGGACTTTAGCGCTTTTTGAGTCCCAAGATACCGCTAAACGATCCCACGTGGAAGGAAAGCTGTTGTGGGCATAGGGATCACTTTAAATTGACGCACGTACTTTTAGGAGCCGGGGGTAGGGTTTTTTTTTATTTAATACTATGTTGTATTAATAGAATATTATGGTCATTGAATCAGGCACCCGGGCACCAGTTGACCCGCAGGAGGGACCTTCAAGAGGTCCAGCGAGTTCGGACTATCAGTGAGTGGACTCTTTGTTTTTATAAATGAATTTAATCAGTTCAGTTTCAGTTAAGCAGTTCAGTTTCAGTTATAAGCTGTTTTATGCTGTTAAATATTTTATGTTACTTGCTGCCGAGTGAAGTTTCCTTTTAAGAATATAGGAAAAGATATTCTCGTTAATTATCAGATAAATGGCAGCAGAATTTTAAAGGTTACAGAAAGTTAATTATTCATAAGATTTTCTTCAGAAACTTTATATTTTCTTAAACCACCTTGTACCCAGTTATTACATGTTGCCTTCGGATCATATTTGTTGCCTTCGGTTTAGTCAGCATGCTTGACAGTTGCCCCACGAGTTCCTTGGTACTCGAACTCGTGTGGAGCGAGTAATGCGGATAAAGGCGGACTACGGTTCCCTGAATCCTGCGAGTTGCGGCTCAGACTGACCTCGTGTCACTGAGACCTGCGAGTATGTGTCACCCATGGTGATGCAAGGAATTGACGGATATAAGGATTTGACGGAAATAAGGGTACACCTAGGTGATAGTTTTCAACTGTTTTCAAATGTATAGTTATATACATTCATTGATTTCAGAAATAAAGAAAATAAGTTAGTTTGTATAACTGTTTTTACAGTGGGGTTAGTATGTTCATATATTATTTTCTACGCTTTGTTTTGGGTCCACTCACCCTTCTTGTTGTTTTGCGCCCCCAGGCAGTAGACGTGCACAGGAATCCACCACCGGGCCACTTCCCATCTTCCGCGCCTTTCTTTGATGTAGGATTTGTATTTTGTACAAAGATTCACTCTTCTGTAAATTCTTAGTAGTCGCTCTGATGTTTTGCCCTAGACTGAGCTTTGATCTCTTGGCATGTGTATATATATGTATGCTGGCAGTTGGTTATATATATATACTTGTTTTGACAGGTGTAAAGATTTTGGTATTGAGCCAGATACAAGGGAAACTCTGCCGGTTTTTCGGTAGAAGTCAACCTTGTTATTTTTATCATGTTTTGTATAGAAGGGCAAATAGGTCATTTGTGCCCGACATTCGCCAGGTGTCGGACACGCACAGGGTCTGGCTCGGATTCCAAAGTGGAATTTGGATCGGGTCCTGTCAGCTTGTGCTATCAAAATCATATATTCACCAAAAACCCTAAAATTTGTTCATACATTTGTGAAAATGTAACTTAACGTTTATGTGGTATCCCCTAGTGTAAAAATCTGAAATTGAAGATCAAATTCAGTCATTGTATTCATATAGGGTCAACAAATGTTGCTGTAAAAAATGATCAAAATCGGAGTTAAAATAACCGTTAAATCATGACTTTTCATTTATAACCGTCGAAATATTTTGTCCCGTTCCCTGATATCTGAATGTTTGGTCTTTTTGATTTTTGGCGTATACGATCTCCAAGTATAAAAAAATAAGTTTGCCGGTTGGATCATTGAAACTATTTTAGGGTTTAGGGTTTAGGGCTTAGGGGTTAGGGGTTAGGGTTTAGGGTTTACATTTTAGGCTTCAGGTTTTGCGCGACGAATAAAACATATCCGTCGCGCAAAGTGAAAGTGAAAAAGATTGCACGACGGATATATCTTCTGTTCGTCGCGCAATCTGGGCCACACATTTCACCCCTCCATCCCCTTTGAACACTTAGTGAAAATTTCAACCGAATCAAAATCTTGAACTCGCGTGACGAACAACAAATATTCGTCGCGCAAAAGGCAACCTTGCGCGACGTTTCTTGTATTCGTCGCGCAAAAGGCACAGACCATTCATTTTCGTTAGCGATCCTTGCGCGACGTGTAACTCTTCGTCGCGCAAAAGGCACAGACCCTTCAGTTTCAGCCTCCCGCTAAACACTAAAGCCCAAAATTTTGGCGGAACGACAGTGTTTTAGGCGACGAATATACAATTTTCCGTCGCGCAAGGTTCTCCTAGCGCGACGTTTACTGTCTTCGTCGCGCAAAAGCACAAACCCTTCAGTTTCAGCCTCCCGCTAAACCCTAAATTCCAAAATTTAGGCGGAAAGAAAGTGTTTTGCGCGACGAACTATGCTTTTTCGTCGCGCAAAAGGCACAGACCCTAATCCCCATTCAACATTTGGCGTTGTGCGAGACCTTGCGCGATGGATTGTTCGTCGCGCAAGATTCATTAATACCATTTTGCGCGACGCATTTTGTTCTTCACCGCGCAAAGTCGAATAAATTTGCAGAAACGACCCGATGCCTCCTTCTTCCCCAGTTTCTGGTTTTTCCTCCGTTGCTCCCTCTCTCTCCGCTGTCACCTCAGCCCTCTCTCTCCGCCGTCACCTCAGCCACCTCCGCTCGTTCCGTAGCCACCCCTGCCGTCACCGTCGAGCCTGCCGTCGCACATAGTCGGTTTTTCCCGATTCTTCGCCGACCGATTTCTTTATCCTCCGGCCACCATTTTCGACGCCTGAGGTATGATTTCTTGACTATTTTTTGTGCTCTAGCTGATGGTTGGTTAGGATTTCTTGAATTTTCGCTATAGGAAATAGGAATTAAAACCCTAGGTTTTGGCCGGTTTGGGAATTTCAAATCCGGCCACTTCCGGCCATTTTTTGGGGTAGGTCCGAGAACAAAAGTGGCTCCAATTAATGTTTTCAACCTAGGGTAGGAACCTTGGCCCTTAGTTTTTAGAATTTTCCGACGAATGTTATCGCTTTGGACAACCACACGCTGCCGGCGCGTGTGGTGGCGCGTGGGATACTGTGGCAGTGGGGCATTGGGTCCCAGAGCAATCCCCTGTTTGTCACGAGCGCGTAGGTTTGCTCGGATTTGAATTTGGTTACCGTTTGAGTCTTGATCAGATTTCGCCTATTGTGCGATTTCCAGGTTTGATATGATCTCACCGTTGGATCGAACTCAAACTCACGTAGTTGTACCTTTGTGTTAGGATCGTTTAGGATTCGACCGATCGTTGATCAGAGTCCCGGATACTCCGAAATTCCAAACCCTAGGTCATGCTATGCTTTTAATTAATTAGTTTAAATTCTTAATGAAATTATATGTGCAGATGTCAGACTTGATTAGACGTGGTAGGTCGATGATGACTGCACCGAGTTCGGATCCCCCGGCTCAGTTGGCATCTGCTGCCACTGCTCCAGCTTTGATGGACCACGTGCTGGTTGGTCCCGGGGCGTCCCAGGCGCCTGCGTCATCTGCGTCATCCGTCGCGCAGCCAGCTAGTGCTAGGCGGCGGCACCAGCCCGCCGACACCACCGACACGACATCGACCGACGGTACTGGTGCCTCAGGATCACAGCCAGGTATAACTACCATTTTGTATTGTTAATTTTATATTGAAATTTGACAATGTTGTTTATTTAACATTAATACCTTATTTCTTTGGATCGAAGAAGAACACCTGAGGGCCGTGTCGTCAGTTGAAGACGGCGAAGGTCACCCGGGTGACCAACAGTCGTATCAGCATCGGATACGACGAGCGCCATCGGGCTGCACCGACGGCGGAGTTGCATAGCTCCTTGGCCCACGACATTGGCCACGTCGTGCGGACCCATTGCCCGATGCAATGGAAGTCTTGGAGGGTCACGCCTGACGAGATCAAGGTGGAGGTTCGCGGCCAGTTGTCGGTATGTACCTTACATTTTCATTATTTTTCTTTAAAATTGTGTATATTTCTATTACTTAACGTATCTAATTAATTGATTGCAGATGAACTATAACTTGGAGGATCTCGACGAAGAGTCGTTGGCGTACATCAACAGACTCTTCGCTGAGAGGTACAAGCAGTGGAAGAGCGACTTGCACCACCATTTTCAGGCCTTTGATGATCCGCAAGTCGCTCTTCAAGAGGGTTGCCTGAAGGAGCTTGAGGGGCGGGAGGATAGTTGGGAGTGGCTCTGCGCTCATTTTCAAGCGCCCGAATATGTGATATTTTTTTAATAATATTTGTTTAATTATTACTTATTTCTTATTAATGTTTATTTCATTTTTTTTATTTCATTATTATTTAATTTTTTATATTTTAATTAATACGTTTCATTTTTTGTATAACAGAATAAAGCCCAAGTGAATAAGGGTAATAGGAAGAAGAAAACCCTTCTCCACCATTCTGGCTCCAGGCCCTTTTCGTATAGGATGGATGCACGGCGACGGGTAATAATCACATAATTTATATTTCATTTTTAATGTCATTTTTATTAATTTATTTTTTTCATACTAATATTTTTCTTCTCTTGTTCAATTTAGGAAGGGTCCAAGTTCCCAGAGATCGACGTCTTTGGTGACGTTTATGTTCGACCCGGGAATGAGTTGGCCGAGTCCCTTCATGTAAGTATTATTTAATTTTAATTCTTATGTTACGCATTCAATTTATATGCATGTTTTAATTTATATTTTATGTTATGTTCAACAGACGACGATGGTGGAGAGGAGCCAGTTGGTTCTTCAGGAGTCCGCCTCCCAGCTTTCTCCCGAGACTCCGATCGAGTTTGTGGCTCCTCCACAGGATGCTGGATTTCAGATCTTGACGGAGACGTTGGATCAGACTCTCGGGAGGAGGCCGAGGACATATTGTCGAGGGATGGGGAATGCCCGGCGGAGGGAACCTAGACCTCGTTCATCGGCGCAGTCATACAGTCAGGTGACTGCTTTGACAGCACAGGTGGCCGAGCTTCAGGGTCAGATGTCGGTGATTCTACAGTCCCTCGCACAGGGCGGCTTTCCGATCTCGCAGTTTCGTGCGTCGACCTCCCAGCCCGTCCACCCCGAGCATGCCCACCAGACCACTGCCCCAGTGGACGCCCTGACCACTGCCCCGGTGAACGCCCAGACCACTGCCCCAGTGGACGCCTAGACCTCCGAGCCGCATACGGGCGACAACCCGGTTGATTTTGCTTCATTATTTGATTAGTGTATTTATTTTCATCATAAACATTTATTTTATAACAAAATTTTATTCTAATTTATTTTTATTGCAATTTCATTGTTTAATCAATAAAAAAAAACCAATTTTATTAAAAAATAAATAAATAAAAAACAAAAAACAAAAAAAAATTGTAATATTATTTTTGCGCGACGGAAAACATTTCGTCGCGCAAACCCACATGTAACAACAAAAATAAAAAATCAACTTTTTTATTACTTTTAATTCTTGCGCGACGAAACCATATGTCTCGCAAACACGTTTTGGGCGACGAAAGATTTCATCGCGCAACATCTTCTGCGCGACGACTGAGATTTTCGTCGCGCAAATATATGAGCGACGAAAACTTTCTCATCGCGCGAATAGTTCTGCGACGAACACATACGTCTCCCGAACAAGTTTTGCACGACGAATTAGTTTTCGTCGCGCTATGCCTTTCGTCGCGCAAATATACGTGCGCCGAATACTTTATCGTCGCGCAAATATTTATGCGACGAACAGTTGTTTCGTCTCCACACCGTTGGTGCAACGATGGTTTACCCGTCGCACAGTTATACGCGACGAAGGGTTGTACCTCGTCGCGTAAAGGCTTTCTTCACGATCTTTGCGCGACGGAATCTGCGCGATGAAGTTTTTGTCGCGCTGAAATTAGTGCGACTAAATGAGACTTTGCGCGACGTTTTGTTATTCGTCGCGCAAAGAGTAAAATGTAGTAGTGTACACCTCCTTGCGTCTCTGTGGATCCGCCACTGCATGCATGCATGCATGCATGTACCCTTTGTTAGGAATTTCGACACATGAAGAACTTACGTTTTTCTGTTTAATATTCAGTTTAAAATATTTTCAAAATTTTATAAATAATATTGATGTCACTTCGAGTTAAATATATTTTCTGAACCACGTCAAAAAATTACTTGTCACCATATTCATTATTGTAACCTTAATTATTGAGGAATGAATTGGTTTTTTACAAAATTAGTGAAATACCCATTTCTAGACATGAAACTATAAATATAACCTATATTATTTAAAGTATAGAAACACACCCAAAATTTCTTGAAATTTACATTGGTGACCTCATAACTGAAACCTGTTTGGCAAACGAGCTTCGTTCACTTCTTCGAACGAGGCGCAGTATGATGTGATTCTAGATCTCCTTTTTCGATTCTTCTGAGCTTGATGTTTGGTGTGAGGTGTAGATTGGAGTTCTATTGCTTCAATTTTTTGTTCTTTCTTGTTTGATTTGGTAATTTTTGGATTGATATTGTGCTGCATGAGACTCGATTGGAGCTTGGTGTGATCTGTGATCTTCGATTTTGAGGTAATTAATTTTTTCTTGTGAATTCATATTCATTTTTTGAGGTATTCGATTATATTGTAGTCTGATTTTTGGTGATTGCATGTTCGATTAATTAAGATGCTGATTAGGTTTTAAATTTTAATTTTTGCAGTCTTGGAGTTTAAATTTGAAATGCAGATCCAATTCTTCTTGATTTTATCTGTTTATTTTTGTTATTGTTGATTTGGAGGTAAGCTATTTGATTTTCTGATTTCGTTCTAATTGGTAGTTAGATATTCGTTTGGGTTTTAACTTGGGATTTTAATTTCTTTTTGTTTAAAATTTGGATTGATTTCAGATTCGTTTTGATTGTGGATTTGCTCTTGTGTTTTGGTTTGAGGTGTGGGGAAAAATTTGTGATATTCGATTTGGTTTTCATATTAATTGAGGTATTCTTTTTTAGTTGAATCGAAGTATATTCGTGTTTTTTCTGTTTATGCACTATTGGTTTTTGAGTCGACTATAATTCACTATTAATGCACTCGGCATCCACTGTTATTGCTAGTAGTCATTTTTGTTTTGTTTGTTTTTTTGTAGAGATGTGGATGATTCAAGAGTGCCGAAGTGCACCTATGGTGCTGGAACTTTAATGCTTATTTTGTCTTCAACTACTACTTTTGATTGGGTGTCCAACGAGTTGTGTAGTAGGTTTAAGCTTAAGTTAGGTCATTTTGAGTTGAAGTACTCTTTTACGGATTGCTCCAATTGTTTATTGGAATCGGATGATGATTTGAACACCGAGCACATGCCAACCTTCGGAACGAAGCCTACAAACAGCGTGTCTCTTGGTATTACGACTCTAGGGTCAGGCACTGCTCCTTCCGAATCGGAGACTGGGTCATGCGCAAGGTATCCCTAGCAACCAAGGATGCCACGGAAGGAACCCTCGGACCTTCATGGGAAGGACCCTATGAGATCATCGGTATCCTTCGATCGGGAACCTACCGACTGAGAGACTCCAACGGCAAGACCCTCAGTCATCCTTGGAACGTGGAACATCTCAAATACTACTACAAGGGACCTAGCCTACGGCAGGCCCGAACTGTAACCGCTCAGAATGTATTTGTCCTTCAACTGAAATTAATAAAAGTCTTCAGCACTATTACTTCAGAACCTCTTTTTAATTACTCTACTAACCCACTGCTGCCAATAATGTCGAGTTAACGTTCTACGGCATCTTTATTAGCCTACGACAATAAATGATTTTCGAGGTTTTTACCCTACAGATTCCATCGGTATTTTTATTAGCCTACGGCAATAAATGACTTTCGGCGACAGTACGATCGGCAATTGAAACAAACTCATATTGTTGAAACAGATGATAAAAATAATAATAAACTTTTAAATTAAGGATGCCCTCGTCACCAATACGTTCAGAGTACATGAAAGTTTAAATCTAAATTTACAAGTACAAGTTCAAATTTAATAGGCCCTCAGGCTTCGTCGCCGGCAGCAGCCTCGGCAGAACCAGAGCCTTCCGCAGCGTCCTCCCCCTCGTACTCCTCGATCATTTCCTCAGTTATCCCTTCTGGTAAGGGGGAGGGTCGGCGATGAAGTTCAGGTTCAGCTTTTGCCCAGGGTTGTACCGTTTGAATCGGTACAACAGGTCCGCCATCTCCGAGCCCACTTCCTTATCCAGAAGGACAGTGAACTCTTCAGACGAGCGGTACCCCCGGATCGCTGACTGAACGGCACCTTCGATCTCCGCTGCCTTGGCCCGCTCAGACTCCTCCAGGGCCACCTGCACCGCCTTTTTGGCAGCCTCGGCATCCCTCGCTGCCACCAGCGCTGCCTCCAGGAGACCCTTCATCTCCTTCACCTTCGCCTCCGAAGCGAGAACCTGCCGTTCGGCAGACTCTTTCTCCTTCAGCAGATGGGCATGGTCCTGGAGCGCTTTGCCAGCCTCAGCAAACTTGGCCCTGCCGTCCTCGTACGCCTTCTTGGCGCGCTCGGCAGCAGCAATGGCCCGCTTGATGCAGAGCCACATGTCCATGGACGCCTGCACAAAACAAAGTCAGAAGCATGCTCCACTTACAAAAAAAAAAGGGCGAAGGAAGAAAGAAAATCTTACCGAGGCCTGAAGCAGAAAGGCGCGTCCAGCCTCCTCCCGAAGAAGCTTCTTCGGTAGCTCGTCGATCTCCGGCAGCTCCATCTGAGAGCCGAGGATCATATGGTTGACGAACGGGACCGTCTTCGCTGGGCAGGCAATGGTGACGGCTTCGGAAGGACCGTCCTCGTCCTCCACCTCAAGGACAGCCCTTGGGACCTCCGATTGGCGAGGGGGTTTAGGGACTGGCTCGGCTTCCAGATCGACTGTCTTCGGCAGCCTTGGAAGCGGCGGCCTCGGTATCCCGATGCCTCGGTGCAGAGACTTCATCGGCAGTACGCCCCAGAACAGGCTCGGCGCCCAGCTATCGCAGGCACTCCGCGAGGGTCTGATCCTCCGGATCCACCACCTCCTGCCGGACGGAAGCTGCCTCGGGCTGCTTTTTCTTTTTCTTGCCCTCCAGGCCCATCATCAGGCACCTCCGGAAGGACTCGTTCATCTTCTTCGCCTCGGCAGTCTTCCTTGCGTCCGTCACTAGTCAAAAGCGTTCGGTCAGTCTGCAAACAAGAGCAACACACGAAAACAAAACAAAAAAGGGGAGAAGGAAAGATGTACTCACTCTCGGCAGGGTTGACGAGGCCGGCTCTGACGAGGTTGTTGGTGAAGAGGAAGCGTGGATAAACTCGCTCGGCAGCAGGTACTCTCAGCCTCACTCTATCGAGCTGCCGGATCTCATTCTGCTTGGGACTCGGCTGCTTGAGTTTACCTGTCAGAAGAAGGAAAATTAGTAAAATAAAACAAGGAAAAAGAAGAGTGAAAAGCCGGCCTATCAATCGATATTTCGGGAACCTACCGGCAATCTGAAATATCGTGGGGACCGAGAAGCGGGGGGGTGTTCCCGATGGCGATTCCCAATCACCAGAGAGTAGCACCCGCCGATTCCTCCACGACTTTTGAGAAGTCGGCACCCGAGCTGATGAAGTGCCCCCGCTCGGTAGCCTTCAGGCAGTTCGCCTGAAACCCAGCCACTGTGATCGGCGCTCTTGGACTTGGTAATGCTGTATAAGTACGAGAACTGCTCGTAGGAAGGCTCCCCTCCTCGGCAATCCCGAAAGCAGCAATTACCCCCATCAAGGCCACCCAGAAGTTGGGGGTTGTACTGGCTAGGAGCGTACCCGATCTGGGCAAGGATCTTCTTGCACGGCAGGTTGCAACGGCAACCGAACCCCTTGCAGAAGAACATCGGTGAAGAAGGTCACTTCGCCGTTCGCTGGGTCGCTGAGGGACTCGACAGGGCTTGGTATCCTCATCTTCTCCGAGTCCGGAATGAGGTACTCGGCCCTAATCCTCTCCAGCTCTCGTTTGGTGATCTTGTTGGGCTCCAAGTAGTCGACCCCGAACAAAGTTTTCTTCGGCACACCCACCGGTATCCTAGGCCGCTCTGGGTGGATGATCGTCACCCTCGGCCGAGAGGGACCGGCAATGCCCTCACCACAACCGGAGGTGGAGGCCTCCGGCTGACGCTCAAAAGGACCAGTGAGGGTACCGTCCTTATAAACCACGACCAAAGGAAGCGATTGCCCCGTCATAAGCCCCTTGCCGATGTCATGGGTAGGAATGGAGTTCACCTCCTCACCGAATATCTCAACATCGGTGTCCTCTCCACCCTCGGCGTCAAGGCTCACAGCCCCGCTGGACGTATCCCAGTCCGATGACTCCCCATCGAACGCGTTGGGCTCACTGCTTAACGGCGACTCGCTATCGGACATCTACAAAACAAAGAAAGGGAAGCTAAGGCCCGTGCCACAAACTACCCTACCGATACCTACATCGCTACCTATGGCCACTAGACTACCGAAGGAAAATGCTACTTAACGTTCGGCTAGCCTATGCCATGGAAAGAAGTATAATTACATAAAAAGAGAGTATTCTGGGGGTACCGAACGGTATCTTACCTTGAGTAGTGTGGGATAATTTGATCGCCGATCAGAGACTTCGAAAATCGCCCTGTATGCCGAGAACCGCTGTAAAAATCGCCTTGATTGTCGTTCACTCTCTTCGAAAATCGCCTGCACAGAGCTCTCGCGTCAACTCACAATTGCAAAGTGAGCCTTATGTCCGGAGCAACCTCTATTTCTAGAGAGAGAGCTGTAACGGTACGCCTCGGAAGACTAAACGGCTCTTTAATGCGCCGTCAGACGTGCTTTTGCTGGCCACGTGTCACCAGACGAATGGCGCCGCTGACTGCATGCCAGGCACGGAAGACGAAGCGTCTCCCTGCCCTCTCGCCTCTCAGCATCGACGACCCCTCGGGTCCCAGGTCAGTCTCTCCCGAACGATATCTTCCGAAAGGATCGACACAAGCATCCTTTCCTCCCCCCAAACGAGCCTACCAAACGGCAGGTCAACCTCCGAACTGCAGTAGAGAACTTGGGGGACTACTGTTTATACTGGAAACAAACGGCCTATGACCATCGAACACGTGGACATGATCGATATTTATCGCAGAAACCCTTCGGCATGCTGCCTACCGAAGCCGTCTATCTTGACCCTTTTACTACCGAACACGTGTCATGCTCACAATCCCCGTCCACAGTCCCACATCGGAAATATGAGCACAGTGCACACCTCCCAAGGCCTATATAAGAAGACCCCTATCCCCAAAAGGAAGGGATCAGAACGAACGGTACGCTACCGATTGATCTGTCAGTTAACATTACTAAAACCGTACTTACTAAAGCATCGGAGAGCCTTCGGCCGGTACCACACCGGTACCCCAAGGACTTACCGAACGCGTCCTTTTGCAGGTACTCACCCTTCTGAAGCAAGACGTCTTCCGAAGATAGTCACCTGCCGAAGGCATAATATAACTAAGTTGGCGAAATACGTGCCGAACTACTTTTTCGCATCAACAGAAGTAAATCCTGAAAATAATTCACAGCATTAGAGGATAAACCAAATGGGGGAAATATAAATGATCATTCATTATCCAGAAAGAAAAGTTATCCCAATAGATTGATAAGTAGTAAGGAAGATCAGGGCAGCAGTAAAAACACTTTGCCATGCACGTGTACAAATTTCATCAACAAATACAAAAGAAGGTGCCTGAGCATAGGGAATAAAGATGATAAAAATGAGTATGTGCTACATCCTAGGGAACGGGCTTGAAACAACTTCTCAATCCTAACCCAAAGGCGTCACAGTGGTCGAGCATTTGCAATACGCCATGTTTTGCTTGCTAGTTTTGATGTGCTTTGGGGATAGATTGGATGAAAACCAAATCAAAGAAATAGAGTGTGTTCAGCGTTCTTTGTTCTTGAGTTCTGAGCGATATCATTTTCTCAATTTTTTGCCTGAATTAGAATCTTGGGGCTTGGGGCTAGGGCTGTGGGTGTTGAAGAATACATGAGTCTCACATCAGAAACTTAACAAAATAGAAAGTCCCATATAATAAATGGTTTCATTCCTAATAACATCGATGTCTTGTACACCTGCTAAACAGGTGTTTAAGTTGGGGACAATATCAATGTTGCTAGTGGTGGGCCAAGAGTTCATCCTTCTGAAATCTTAACATTGTATCAGAGCCAGGTTGGTTGCCTAGGCCCGATTAAACCAAATCAAACAAAAACCCCAAATTGAATCAAAATCAAACAAACCCCAAATTTTTTTAAAACAAATAATAATAATGTGACCGATGTGGAATTGGTTGCACGTGTGGCCCACTAAAAAGTAGTCTCACGTAAGGAGGAGTGTTAAAGAATACACGAGTCCCACACCGGAAACTTAACAAAATAGAAAGTCTCATATAATAAATGGTTCCACTCCTAATAACATCGAGACCTTTTGTATAAAACTCCACACCTGCTAAACAGGTGTTTAAGTTGGGGACAATATCGATGTTGCTAGTGGTGGGCCAAGGGTCCGTCCCTCTGAAATCTCAACAGTGGGTTGCGGGTGGGGATGGGATGGTTAGGTCGTGAGAGGGAGAAAAAGCAGAGGGATGTGTGGGGGAAGGCTGAGAGGGGGGAGGTTGGGGAGTTGGGATGTGAGTAAGTGTTTTTGTATAAATCTGGGTTTGTTTACTTTTTCAAAAAAATTGTTATTTTATTTTTGTATTTATCTAATTTTAAAATTTTTAATTAATTTAAACAATAGATAAATTTTTTATTAATTGTTTAGGTCAATCTCACGGAAAAAAAAAAGAAGAAAAAGAAGCCATGTGGCTGATGAGATTCAATGTTTTAAAATTTTCTAAGTTTTATAATAGTTTCCTTTAATTTTTAACTATATATTACTATTTTAATTCATAGAGACACTTTAACCCCTAAATTTCATGTCAAAATTGACAGACTTTGACAGTAGGATCATTTTGATACTAAATAGAGAGTTGAAGGACTATTGAAATGAAAATTTTAGTTGGTGGACTAAAATGAGATTGAAGCAAAAATTAGGGGACCATTTCAATCAATAACCAGGCTATAGTATTATATAATTGTTAAAGCCTTCAGTTGCTAGATTCCCTTATAGTATTATATAAGGTATGCCGATTCTTGTAACTAACAATTGCACCTAGTTCTTATAAGAACATGGGTGTTAAGAATTAGGAAAGTTATTTTTAATTTCCTTGTTTATATTGATTGTAATTGATTTGGAGTAGTCTACAAGTAATAACCTAGTTAATTTTCTTTGTAAATTTAGCTTGTAAAGTCTATAAATTTAGATGGGTGATGGGAATCAAAATCGATGTTATTTTCCAAGATGTTCAGGATCTGCTCACAGAACAAAGCTATGACAATTTCTAAACTTGAAAGGAACTTTGGGCTACTAACTAGCCTTTGTTTTAGTAGTATTTTTAGTTAGAGAAGGTCTCAAGTTTGATTCACATGGACATCAACGACGATATATGTTCTCAATGAGTTCAATACTTTTGTTGTGGCTAGACTCACATTGTTGTAATGTAGCTTTCTTTTAGGGCCAATTTAGTGGGCAGTATTATATGGTCGGATGAGATCATAATTCATAATTCTAGTCAAATATTTGATGTGGCATTAAATTATTTTTAATTTTCCACCCAAATTTAAATTGAAATTTAATTTTCCATTTAACGGTTTAATTAACGTCAGATTTTGCCAAATTGTAGATACTAGAATCATAATTTGCAAAAACAAAAAAGAAGAAAAAGCTGGATGCTTGAGTTGATCTCGGTCTAGTTTGGGATTGCTGTCACTTTTTAAAAAAAGTTGTTTCTACTGTACTTTGAAAATAATTAGCTATAAAGTAAAGTAGCTCCATGTTTGGTAAACAATATTTTTAAAGTGCTGTTAGTACAAAAAGCAGTGTCAAAACCGTTTGGTAAATTTTAATATAAAATTATTGTAACTATGAATAATGAGTAAAATAGACATAATGTTGAAAGTGTTATGTACTAATCATGTGGTGGTAGTGGTGGTGATGGAGTGGAGGTGGTGGTGGTGGTGGCAGTGGCAGCATGGTGGTGGTGGTGATGTTGGTTGTGGAGGTGGTGGTGGAGGTAGAGGTGGAGGAGGTGGTGGTTGTGGTGGTGGTGGCGGAGGAGGAGGAGGAGGATGTGGTAGTGGTGGTGGTGGTGGCGGTGGTTGTGGTGGTGCAAGTGGTGGAGTTGGATGTGGAAGTGGAGGTGGTGTCATTTTTTTTAAATGAATGATGGTATTTTGGGAATTAAAAAAAATTCATTAAAGGTTCAAGTCTTCTTCGTTTGAAAACAGTTTTGAAAAGTAACCCAAAGTTTGTTTTAAAAGATGCTGTCAAAAGGCCACTGCTTGTAAAATAATCGGGATATTTTATTTTTACCAAACACTTGAAACTGTTTAACTTTAAAGTAAAGTAGATTTTTGGCGAAAAAAAGCAATCCCAAACGGAGCCCTCTTATCCCTAAATGGATGTTGAGTTTCAGCTTAGATGTTTCCAATTTCAAATAAATTACATATGCTTTATTGTTGTAAATGCATGAGTTGGTGGATGACCACCATACCTCTTAATATTCCACCGTTGGATTTTATGTAACCTATGCATTAAGTATTTGTAATTAGTACTTGTAACCTATAGGTATATTGTAAATGATGGTATTCAATCTTCTATCTTGTAAGCCTATAAATAGGTTGTTCTACCAAAGATTAAGAGAGGAATAAACATGGTGAAGCTTTATCTTTAGCATATCACTTTTCTCTGCATTTTCTCCCTCTAGTTTTATAACACGTTATCAGCACGACATTGCTCTTGGTATGTTTTCTTTCTCTGAATTTTCTTTCTTCTTATATGAGCTAGAGTCATCACATGGTATAGAGTTTCTTTGTACTCACCATCAGACTTCATCATGCTTGTTTAAGAAAAAAAATTCTTATTCTTATTACACATGAATATAATGCCATGTTTTTATTTTTATTTGTTTGTTTATTTAATTTTAAGTATGATCTTAATTATTATGATGAGTTTGAATTATACAAAAGATCAGGGGCCCGAAGTTCCGTGATCCTCATCATATAACTAGATTAGGATATAGAGTCCTTTTGATTGAATCAGAACCTGAAGTTCTTTGATTCCAAATAATTGAGGGCGTGAAGTTCCGCGAATTTAAAGAGCACATAAGGACATAAAACTCCTCGATTTTGTATTAATCAAAATCAGAATTCCATGAGGCCTACATATGTCAAGAACTTGAACCAGAAGTTTCGAGTGCATATACATCGATTTGAGTATGAAGTTCAAAGCACAACTATTAATTCAATTTATTTAGATCTACGTATTCGTACCTGAAGTTTCGAATATATATTGATATGAAAGTTCATAGTTTTTCATGGATCTTAATACTATATATGAACTTGAAGTTCATTACTTATTTGTGCCTATATGAACCTGAATTGGTTGGAAATCCAATTCTTAAACTTGTAGTTTTATCTACATATTGAATCCACATTAATATTGGATTATCTTGGAATTTCATAATCTTTAATTAATTTATTTTATTCCTTGTTCATACCACTTTACTTATTTTATTATATTATATTTTATTTATGTTAGGTTATTAATTAATTTTGTTTTACAATGGTAATGTTTTGTATTACCGCCCCAATATTGATAGCCAGAGGCGTCTATTGGAGAAACTTCCTACTTTCTTTTGTGGGTAGGAAGTTTATGATGTTATGAACCAATAGTTCTTGAGGCCCCAATATTACACAACTATTATAGTTGAAGATTATGATGTCATGAACTAGAAGTTCATTGACCGAATAACTTTTATGTTGTGACATGACTATCTTGGCAATCCATGTCCCACAATGATGCATAAGATTTTTATAAATTTGTAAGGACATCGTTTAAAGACTCAAATTATTGTCTTATCCAACAATATCATTACAAAGAACGCTCACAAATAAAAGCTGTCATAAGATCATCTCAGTCAAAAATTGACTTTGAGCCATCTTTCCTGAAATAATTCAAGGGGATATTTGTGAGCCTATACAACATCTAATTATGGATCACTTCACCAGTTTTACTGAATGTGCCTACTAAAATGGTCACATATTTCATAACGACTGTGAGTTTATTTTCCTACATTTTGAGACAATTTTCCCGCCATTAGGGGAAGAAATGACAATTCCTAAAGAACGTCGTGAAATAGTGTTGAATCAATCCGCTTTTGTCTCATCAAGATAATGCATATATAAGTTGTACATATGCTAACATGGATTGATATTCTCATATCACAATCCATTAACATGGTGACTATATATATAATGCATGCCTGAAGCATGTCAGAAATATAGGTTCTAAAGACTTAACTCCTCAGAAATGGAGATTATTTGAAAAATTCAAGCCCTATAAAAAATAACGCTCTATAGGAGGTTATGATCCACATATTCTAAATAATTCATTGTAAAAGAGATGTTTGTCCCATAAGTGACAACATAAGCCCCTGAAGAGGCATTGGTACCCCAAAGCAATGAGATGATTATAAATTATGCATGTGCATGCACATAAGAATTGTGGGATCACAAATTGATGATACATTTGGTTTATTAGTAGCTACTACAATCATCAAGGGCTATGATTATATTAAATCACGTTTCATGAATGTCGACAAGTTAAGTGATTGGCCAAAAATGGAAATAGGCAATTCCATTTATCACTAAATAAGAAGAGTTGGATATTGAACCTATAACTCAAACACCAAATTACAAATGTTCAGTATGAAGGTTACGAATTGGTGTTTGTGAAGTGAAATAAGATCACTAATATGACATAAGGTTTCCTGGGAGAGACATGTAGTTTTAGTCTCCAATCTCATCGTAAATGCATCCACATTTCTATAAGTGCGGTTGTTACTTTAACGCAAAACTTATAGTATGTGTTAAATGCATATTTATTAAGACTATATGGTACATAGAAATCCTCAAAGCTCATGAAATATTTGAGATATATCGGATGAAGCAACCTCTTGAAGGATATAAAGTACCACAATATTCTTAATTAAGAGTTAACACTAAGAGTTTGAGTATTTTGAATTCAAATTTGATATTGTTGTAACATATTCTAACTACTAAATTAGTTGTTGATACTCCTAAAGATTTCAATCATTTGAAAAGTGAAAAGCAGGTTGAATAGTGTGATAGATGATCATGTATGAAGACAATGTTGCTTGTATTGCTCAAATCAGAGAAGGAGAGATATTAATCAGGGGGAGATATCAATCAGGGGGAGCATCCCAATTCTACTACATTCAAGGCAGATGCGCGTTGTACTCTTTTTCCCTTCGACTAGGTTTTTGTCCCACTAGGTTTTTCCTAGCAAGGTTTTAACGAGGCAATATAAGCTCATCCAACACCATATCAATGATTCAGAAGAAAGTTTTACTCTTTTTCCCTTCGCTTTGGTTTTGTCCCACTGGGTTTTCCAAGCAAGGTTTTTAATGAGGAAACAATGTCATTGTATGGTGGACATCCAAGGGGGAGTGTTGTAAATGCATGAGTTGGTGGATGACCACCATACCTCTTAATATTCCACCGTTGGATTTTATGTAACCTATGCATTAAGTATTTGTAATTAGTACTTGTAACCTATAGGTATATTGTAAATGATGGTATTCAATCTTCTATCTTGTAAGTCTATAAATAGGTGGTTCTACCAAAGATTAAGAGAGGAATAAACATGGTGAAGCTTTATCTTTAGCATATCACTTCTCTCTGCATTTTCTCCCTCTAGTTTTATAACAATGGAATTTTTTTTTTTTTTGTTTCCTTTTCATTTTTAGAAGTTTCCATTCCTTTGACCAGGATACGCACTTAATTAAGGTTGGTAAAAATAAAAAAAAGCAGTCCGTCCACAGTAGAAAATTCCTTGCAATATCTCCTTGCCTTGACATCAACCATGCACTCCCCCTTCCAATATTCAATTGTTTTATTTATTTGGAATCTCCAATTAGTCCTCATCAAAAATCACAAGAAGAACCAGTCCCGTCTCTGTCAATATGTGTTTGTGGGTGTGGCTTTCATTTTACTCATGTGATATATCAATGATGTGGCCAACGTTTAATTTGGTTCTAGAAAGAAAAAAAAAGCAATAGAGATAAAAGAAAGTTGGTCCCACTAGTAGAAAACTGCTCTAAAGACACGGACTTATACCGTGTGAATAGTTGTGAACGTAGGCACTACTCTCTTTTGTCCAGTCTCAATCAATCCTCAAAAGAAGTATTTTGATGAATTGGAATTGGCAGGATTTGGTCTGAGTATTATTATATCATTTGACAAATGAATTACATTTTCTTTTTTATGTATTATGCTCTCTTCTTTTTCCTTTTTTTTTCTTTTTAATGAACACGACAGGTAGGGGTGGGCACGGTTCGGTTTGGACCGGTTTTTGCCTCAAATTAGAACCGATCCGATACTATTCAACCGGTTTGGTTCAGTTCGGTTTTAATAAAAAAAAATTCAAAAACTGTCCGGTTCAGTTTGAACCGGTTTCGATCCGGTTCCGGTTCCAATTCGGTTTTGAACCGGATTATAAAAATTATTTTTTTAAATTATTTTTTAATACAATTCTCAACTGAAATATTATTTTTTTACTTGAAAATTAACAAATTATTCAATTTCATATAAATAAATAAATATTAAAGTGAGAAAAGAGAGATATTTTGACATTGAACTTGGATAAATATTAAGTTTTTTTTAGTAAAATTAAAAATATAGCATTAAATATAAATATATATTGAAATTATATATATTGTTAGTTTCACCGGTTCGGTTCGGCCCGGTTCAGTTTTTGAAGACATGGAACCGGATCCGGAACCGGTCCAAACCGGTCCGGTTCGGTTTTTGACCGGTTTTTGACTTTTTGATCAACTCGGTTTTTTTCCGGTTTGGTTCGGTGCGGTTTGGTTTGGATTTTCGGTTCGCCGGTTTGAGTGCCCACCCCTAACGACAGGAGAATAAAAAGTATATAAACCCAGTTTTGATTTGACCAACAATAATGTACAAACAGAATGGAGCCATTAATGTTCTCCTTCAGATTTCTGTTCTTCCTTTCTCCCGTTTTGTTCCTCATGATCAGCACTCAATCTCAATCCCCATATTGTTACAACGATAAAGGCAACTACACCACCAAAAGTACCTACCAGACAAATCTCAACACCCTTCTCTCTTCTCTTTCTTCCCCCTCCAACAACGGCAATGGCTACGGCTTCTACAACTCATCCTACGGGGAAAACCCCGACCAGGTTTACGCAATCGGGCTATGTCGAGGGGATGTCACGGTGGACAATTGCCGTGGCTGCCTCAGCAACGCCACACAACAGCTCACACAGGGTTGTCCCAATCAAAAGGAAGCTTTCGGCGTAATTGAACAGTGCACGCTTCGCTACTCCAACCGCTCCATCTACGGAGCCATGGAAACTTTCCCTGCTCTCATGTGGTATAACCCACAGAACGTGACCTCCGACGTCGACGGGTTTTTTCAAGAACTGAAGACGCTACTGGAGGACCTAAGGGGTCAAGCTGCAGGGAACGGTTCACTTCGAAAATTTGCGGCAGCGACCGCAACCGCTCCCAACTTCCAAACAATCCATGGACTTGCGCAGTGTACGCCGGATTTGACCGAGCAGGTCTGCAGTGATTGCTTGGGTAGTTCTTTGGCAGATATTCCAAAATATTTTCAGGGGATGCAAGGTGCTCTAATTAGTAAACCCAGCTGTAATGTTAGGTATGAGACCTATCGCTTCGTTGACCCTACAACTATCCGACCATTGCCGTCTTCTCCGCCGCCACTGTCTAGTCCTCCTTCCCTGTCAACCAGTACAGGAGGTATATATATATATATATATTTATATATAAATATATCTATGTTTATATCCCAATATATTATGTTTTGAAGAAATAAAGTTTCCTTACCTAGAGCAATTGTCCAGGAATTTGTAGACCAGTTACATTTTAGTCCCTCAATTCAATTTTTAGTTGATGTAGTTGTCTCGTGTACAAGTTGAGGGACCATTGCTACCATTAACACTACAATAATTTTGGGTCGAATAGATTTCTAATGCATATATATTTTGTTAGGTTCATATACAGATGTATGTATGTATTCAAATTAATGCAAATGAGATATCTGATTTTTGCAGGATCGAAGAGTAACAGATCTCAGACTGTCATCATTATTATTGTGCCAATTGTTGTTTATGTTATATTCTTCTGCATTTGTTTAAGAGTAAGGAGGACAAAGAAAAAACTTGAAACTGGGAAGTTAATTCAAGGTAAGGACGCAACTCTAGTGAACATTAATTAATCATATTATTCCATTTGATAGGGAGGAAGCCAAGTACTACCACTTTTATAGGCATTTTTAGAATTTCAATTGTTCCTCAGGCAGCGACGATACAGAGGAAATTGGAACTGCAGAATCCTTGCAATTTGACTTGGCCAACATTAGAGTTTCCACAGATGACTTTTTTCTGAAGCAAATAAACTTGGACAGGGCGGATTTGGATCTGTTTACAGGGTATTGACAAGTTAACAAGAACTTAACTTTCATATTTCTTGAATGCCACTTATCTCATATCTATTTTTTCATTCCATACCTATATATTTTTTCAGGGTAGGCTTTCCAATGGAAAAGATATAGCTGTAAAAAGACTCTCTACAAACTCTGGACAAGGAGATTTCGAATTCAAAAATGAGGTCTTGTTAGTGGCTAAACTTCAACACCGGAATTTAGTTACACTCTTAGGTTTCTGCTTGGAAGGAAACGAAAGGCTTCTTATCTATGAATATGTCCCTAATGCAAGTCTCGATCACATCATATTTGGTCTGAAATTATGCATTGTTTTCGTTTGACTTCGAATGTTTATTATAAAATTCCAATTTTGTGACATATACAGCAAACAAACATTGTAATTGAAGTCTTGATTTTGCATTAATATATTGGCAGACCCAACAAAGCGTGCACAACTAGATTGGGTGAGACGCTACAAAATCATAGTAGGCACTGCTCGAGGCCTCCTTTATCTCCACGAAGATTCTCGCCTTAAAATTATTCATCGTGATCTCAAAGCTAGTAACATCTTGATAGATGCAGAAATGAACCCCAAAATTTCAGATTTTGGTATGGCAAGGTTGTTCGTGCCTGATCAAACGCAAGGCAATACTAGTCGGATTGTTGGGACCTTGTAAGAATATGCACTTAACTGCCTGTGGGCTTATGTCTGTTATGTCAACAATTTCCTTTCCATATGTGTTGGTGAACGCAAACATTCTTTTTGTTGATATGCAGTGGGTATATGGCTCCAGAGTATGCAATGCGTGGGCACTTTTCTGTTAAGTCCGATGTCTACAGTTTTGGTGTGTTAGTTCTAGAGATAGTCAGTGGACAAAAAAATAGTGGCTTCCAGCATGGAGAAAATGCGGAGGATCTTCTAAGCTTCGTAAGTGAAAATATAATGTAGTTTTGGTATCTCAATACAATTTATTGCAACGAATCAAAGAAAGAAAACTTATCTCTGATCAAATTCACAAATCATTGCAGGCCTGGAGAAGTTGGAGGGAAGGGACATCTTCAAATCTAATAGATCCCACCTTGAAGACTGGTTCAAGAAATGAAATAATGAGATGCATCCACATTGGATTATTATGTGTGCAAGAAAATGTAGCTGATAGGCCAACCATGGCTTCTGTTATTCTCATGATGAATAGCTACTCCTTCACTCTCCCAGTGCCCTCCCAACCAGCATTTTATTTGCATAGCATTGGATCGGACATGTCGTTAGGATCGGAATATAATTCAGGGGCAACAAGGTCAGATCGATCCAAGAGTAACTCTGTTATGGTAATGGAATATGATACTTTTACTGAACCACATCCTCGCTAGTGGTTGAAGATCGATCCCTTTTGATTCATTTTAACAAAGGCAGGATGCATGGTCAATAGATACTTTTTCACAAAGGAAGGATGCATGCATGTACTCTTTGTTAGGAATTTCGACACATGAAGAACTTACGTTTTTCTGTTTAATATTCAGTTTAAAATATTTTCATCAACTTAAATATATTTTCGGAACCACGTCAAAAAATTACTTGTCACCATATTCATTATTGTAACCTCAATTATTGAGGAATGAATTGATTTTTATCTTTCATCTGGAAAAAAGTGAAATGGGTTTCTACGTTTGGGGATGATTGCACACTTAGACGAAAGTGGTTCGGATAGGTGTATTGATTAACATGAAGCTCATAGCTTTTGATATGTGATAATATGACTAAAAACGTTTAAAGCAGTTTGGGTCTAAATTTCACGCGCCAACCCAATTGACTATTGGCCCATGTCAAAAACAGGAGTTTTGGTTTTATTTTACTAAAGTCATAAGTTAGCCTAGATGGGTTTAGAGGCCCAGACCTTTGTGAACCAGTTACGAGGAATAAATTTACAATTATGGATTTATTGCCATTAATGGTGATTTAATCTGGACAAATCAGTTTCTAATTCGTTTAAAAACTAAGTTCAGCTTCTAATCGCTCCGAAGGATCAAAATTTGATAATCACCGTTGATCACAATTTCAGAAATCAAGTCAGTAGATTTTTGGAAAGATCTCTCTCTCTACAAGAGCCCACGTGACTCTAAAGTCAAGATTTCCACAGGGCAGAGGACATGATGGGGAGTTGGTAGAAGGTTTAATCGGAAAACCACTCCCCATAACCATTTAATACCTGAAAAGAGAGCCAAGTTTCTTTCCTATGCTAGTGAGAGCTTTGCATCAGGGCAAGTGGGGTTTAGGAGAGATAAACAAGAGTAAGATAGTTGGTAGACAGAAGATCAAAACTTATCATCATAAAAATTAACTTTTTGTGGGGGTTTTCTTTTGTCAGACTAAACTACTATCCCTTTTTTCGCGCTAGAACAAGGAATCCTCTCAACAGATCTGTCCTCCGGATATTAAGGAATAAACCCTCATTTAGATTCTCTATAAATATGAGAGGTGGTGAACAGGATTGAGGACAACCAAAAATTCAATCAAAACAAAAACTCTCAAGTCATATTGACAAATTCAAAACAAGATCATATGATCTCAAAAGCCTTCAGACTCTGAAGTAATCAAGCTCTTTGATTTATAAAAGACATCCAGTCTCTGATAGAACAGGCAGACCTCAGGTTTCTAACTTCAGTTCAACTTAAAGAAGCATTTCACATAAAAATGAGATTTCTCTCATTACAAATTTGGTTCAGCATAGGCCAATCAAGCAGAGTTTAGGCTTTTCATAATATGAAAACCTCAACAAATTTACGTAGATGCCTTGATGCCTGAGAATCATCAAAATAGATCGCAGGTGACCCACAATTAAGCAGAACATGTACTAAAGTGCAGTTCTGGACCAGAAATCGTCAATCCAGCCACTTCCAATCCAATCCAGATTGAAGAAATCCCAGTTTCGCCTATCCAATAAGCCTCTCTATGGCTAAAATAGATTAAAGCTCTTCCAATCTCAACATTGATATCGATTTCCAGCTAAACCTCATCAATTGAAGGTGCTGACGTTTGAATCCAGCACAGATACATCCACTCCAGCCTGAGTCACAGGCAACAATCCAAGCAGAAATAGAAGCCCAATGTTCTGTTGTCCTTTCAAACATGGCAGTTCCCTTTTGTTTTAAATTGTGTAATAGGCAATTCTCTTTAAAACAGTTTTATTTATTTTCAATATTCATTTAGGACAGAACTACTAGTTTTTACTGTGAGAAATTGTGAAGTCCTCACCAGCCTGAGGCAAGAAAAGAACTTACTTGGGAGATATTCTTCACCCAAATTCACAATCACTTGTTTAAAGTCAGTAACTTGGGGCACAAGTTATCTATTTTTCATAAGTCTGTTAGGGTCTTGACAGATAACAGTGGCACGCTCGCACACCAAAGAAAGTTGACTTGTTGACCACAAATGGTTTTCAAGTCAATAGGGAATTTTATCCTATCATCACAGGAAATTAAATCTAAACGGGTGAACAAAAGTAAATAAGCTCTATAACATTGTAGAACAAGCTTGTAAAGTGGTATAGTAAAATGCAAGTAGTAAATTCATTTGACTTGCCAGATTATATTTCAACAGAGTGTTATCTAATTTGAACAAATTTTTTTTTATAATTGCTTGCTAAATTGGAAGTCTCTTTGGAGGAAAAATGGGGGATTATCTTGCGAAACGCTTTCCCGATGCTGGGAGGATAGTTTTTTCGCAGATAAGCTCCGGTTCAGCTCCATTAGCAGTTATTTTGTTGCAGATGTTGCCGGATGACCAATCCACAGCATTCAGGCATGGGCTGGTCTTGTTCATTATGGGATGCTTCACTTCCTGGAGCAGTCCAGCAACTAACAAGTACGTATCCTTGATCTACTATAGTCTTCATTTTCCTTATAAAGAAATGAAATGTATCCATCTTTCGTAGTGACGCCGCAGAACAAAAAAAGGGAGAGAAAATCAGTTGCATGGGGAATTATAACTGCATGGTTCTCAAATCTGAGAGAAATTAATAGAGAAGCTGCCCAAAGCAGAAGCTGGACTTGGCTAAGTGCACCTTCCTCCGTAAACACAACTCAAATATGAAAAGGATGGTGATGATCTCATTGTCTTGGCAATCCCCTTGGTCTCAAATAAGATTGGAGAACAGTTGGAGTTGTAATAGACAGACTGAGGTTAGAAACTAAGGATTGTCAAGGCAAGTAGAGTATCCAAATTCATATGAAAAAGCTTCATCGACATGGTAAAAACTGGATTTTAAAGTTTACAACCAAGATGTACATGTTAGCTAGTAACACCATCCCATCCCATGTTTTTTTTTTTTTGGACAAATCCCATGTTTTAGTATCCGGATATTGTCTTTCCCATTTTCTCTAAGATAATGTAAAATATCAGAGACCCTTTGAAAAGTTATTATTTTATTACTATGTACACTGCCTACGTTAATATACTAATAGTGTGTCTTTACTAATCAGTAAAAACTTTGGAAATGATGCACAGTGAGCAGCGACGGACCTATGCTATTTATAATCTGGGCCATAGCTTAGGTTAAGTTTTTTCTTTTCTTAAAATTAGTGTTAATGTTTAAGCATATATGAAGAAAAGTTGCTAGCATTGTTAGTGTAAAATAGGCCTTTTAAACAAATAAAATAAAAATGATATGTTCTTAAATTAAATTTATATGTATTTATGATTAATTCTATAAGCCTCCCTTAAGAGTTTAGTCAAGCCTCAAATCTAACAGTCCAATAAAGTAAATCTAGCCCACCCCATTTTAAAATATTGGGTCCGTTCCTGACAGTGAGGCACAGTGAGGTATACCAAACACGCTCTGAAGGGTTACTTTGGAAATGATGACCCACGTTGAACGTGGGACCTGGTATGCAAGATTTGGGCTTGTCTGACACGTACTGTAGGGTTGGGATTGGTGTGATTAGGGGTGGAGTGAATGGATGGAGATTCGGGGATAAAAGATTTGGCCAGTCGGTTAGTTGATTCTTCTTGTCTTTGATGGAACCCTACACAGACGGGGTAGAGGGAGCTTTTCGATCGGCTTATGATTCCGTCTCCAACCTTATGCAGTGAAGCTAGTTATTAGTTAATTTATTATTATGTCACAGGCCAGCTTGCTACTTTTGGAACCTTCTAAAATTCTAAATTAGACATGGCCATGTTGAACCATATATACAAGGAAAAACAATCACAATTTCATCGGTTTTGCAGGAAAGGGGGAATATTCCAATGCTGTAACTGGGGAGGACAGCTCACCAATGTTCATGCCTGTGGAACTGTAGCCTAAGGAAAGCCTCTTGATTCCTCATAAATTGTCAATGAAAACCAATTCCAAGCTAGCCACCTAAATAAGTCAAATGTAGCACAATGGAAGATGCCCCAACCTTAGTTTCAGGCTGGGCATGGCTTCCAAGCATCATTCTGGATTTGATTCTCGAAAAGTTGATCCCAATCTCTGACTATATCCGATTTAGTGCGGTTTGCAAGCATTGGCAATCAGTCGCTTTACATCGCAAGAAGCAGCGCATCAAATCATGTCACAAGCAGATTCCTATGCTCATAATTCCCACCATAGACGGTAGCAGCGAAAGGCGTGGCTTGTATAGTGTGACACAAGGTAAGACTTGTAGCTTTGAGTTGAACGTGTATTACAGTAAGAGGTTCTGTGGTTCTTCCCATGGTTGGTTGGCCTGCGTGGATGAGAATCTGGTAGTAACCCTCTTAAACCCTTTTACTGGGCGTACCATTAGCCTTCCACCAGTCCCCAAATCCACTTGGAGATCGACGTTAGCTTATAGATGTGATTACTACATTAATAAAGTTGTATTGTCTGCAGACCCTTCTTTTCTTCCTAATGACTATGAAGTATTGGTCATCTATGATGGCTATGGGAAACAAATAGCCCATTTTAAATCAGGGGATGATGCTTGGACTAGCATAGATCAAGTGATCGGATTCGATGATGTAATTTATTATAAAGGCCAGTTTCTAGGTGTTAGTTTGGGTGGTAGTGTTTTTTCGATGAATGTTAGCAGGGATCAAACTATTAAACCCCATGTAAGCTTACTTGTGCCAATGGATCCAGGCACTGACAATAAAACATACCTTGTGCAATCATCCCAGGGAGATCTTATGCTGGTTAGGAAGTTCAAACGAGTAAATTATTGTAAGCGGTTTACGAAGTCTCTCCACTTCAAAATTTTCAAGTTTGAAAGGTTAAGGTTTGAACGAGTAAATGGTTATGATCGTTTTACGGAGACTCTAAGCTTCAAGGTTTTCAAGCTGTTCTGTGCTCATGGGGAGAGACCCCAATGGGTTGAGATTGAAAGTACTGGAAATGATGCTCTGTTTTTGGGTACCAATCAATCCATGTGTGTCTCTGCGCTGGACTTTCCAGGTTGTCAGCCAAATTCCGTATACTTCACTGATGATTGTGTGGATGTAGAATGCCATAAACCTAAAGGGCCTCATGATATGGGTACCTTCAACTTGGAAAACAGAAGCATGGGAACACATTACTGCTTGGATCGTTTGCAAAAGCACATGCCACCAGCAATTTGGATCTTGCCCTCTATGGTGTGAAAAGATGGTTCCAGTTTTGTTCTTTCAAGCTCTATTTTCATTTGTTTGTAATTCTAAATGCAAGCTCCAAACATCTCTTATAAGGACATTGAGCTTCCAACTCTGTATAAGTATAACCCTTGAAGATGGTAATAAAACTAACACAGCAACATGTTCTTACACCGCAACGCATTTTAGGGGAAGAACAGCTCTTGAGATGGATAATGGAAGTTTAATGTGAATTGAATTACAAGAGACGCAAAGTTTATATGGCAGTAGTCTAATTTTCACGAAGTCTTTATATTCGAATATAGACGACTGTATATCTGTTGGGAAAACCATACTCGCTATTTATAATAGTAAAGAAAGAAAGCAATTTGAATGATATGTAGGAAAGTGGTGGATGGCCACATTTACAGAGAAATTGGCTAACTGGGTTGCTGCTAAACAATGTTAGCTGTGGGGTTCTTTATTTTGGCTTACCACTACAGAGAAAACAAAACTTCTGATATTTGATATATGACTTTTTGAGATAGCATAGTGCCACTTTGCTACTGAATTTACTATGTTGTATGCTAGGCTGCCAGCTTTTTGAGAACTGTTTCAAAAATTTGAATCACATTTATATCCATTGACTTGTTGGTTGATTCTTGGAAAATAAATGTACGGGTCTATAAATCCTCCTGAACTTCTGTCAAAGGAAACCGCCCAGAATTCAGACTCTCTCTCTCTCTCTCACACACACACACACACTTATAGCTCATATCAAACTCTCAAGTCTCATGGACAGAACCAATAGTATACCTTTGCAGGGCCCAACCTGTGGAAACCTCATCACCTAAAGATTGATATTCAACCTGAGGCTCAGGTAGAATATCAATCTTTGGGTCCTGTGCATATGCTCACTTAAAATGTCTGCAATAATTCTATGTCAATATATCATCAAGTGCTAAATTATCCAAAATGTTTCATCATGTTGCAGAAACTGGATAGTGAAGATGCAAGAATCGCCAACTATTTCGATGTGATTGCGGGAACAAGCACTGCTGGTCCTGCTTACTCTTCCCCCAGAAACAGTAATGTTTACAAGTTAAATGTCAACTTTTTGTTAAATATTGATACAGAACATTGTTGTAAAAATAGATTCTGATATAAGCATTATTAATTTTTTAAACAACACCTGTCCAGTATTTTTTTCATACTACAAAGATTATCAAAGCCCAAGAGCAGGACCAAAATAAAATGGAACGTGCCTACATGATGACTTGGTTGGGCATAAACTTGGTGACAAAAAACTACACCAGACCAGACAGTAACTAACGTTGTCATTCCCGCATTTGACATAAAGTCCTAACAAACTAGCAATTAGATTAGTGATGCTTATCTTCACAATATCCAAATTCGAATCTCAACCCCCATCAATTAAAAGAAAAAGCACTGTTGGTGGGGTTTGAACTCTTTGATGTCCAAACATATAAAAGCAAACCTTTTGGATATTGATATACTATGGGTTCCGGATTGAGATTTCAAATTAAACTAGGATTGACACTACAAGAAAAATGTTTATTAGTGGCCCGCAAATTGGTCACTGAATACAACTAGTGTCCAAATATTGGTGGTCACTGGGTGGTCACTAGAAGCTTGTCATAAATTCTATTTAGTGACCAACTACAAGTATTGGTCAGTACAACCCAAAGAATTAGTGACTTCCTCTGTTTGGTCACTAACGAAAAAGGTATTAGTGACTGCAACTTTGATCACTAAAGGGCTATTGGTCACTAAAAGTGGTTCACATGACTAAATTACTGACCTACTTCGTTGGTCAATAATGTATTTGAAAAATTCATAACTAATTGGCTTATTTTCCCTCTTCTTTGTTGTGTAACAATATATGAAATAACATCTAATTCTTTTTCATACATAGTGCTGTGGAAACAATTTTGATAATAAAAAAAATAGTATAAAATAATTCATTGCATTAAAAAAATATCAACATTCTTCCACCAAATTCACAAGCTATCCAAATTTGAACAAATTCAAATCCAAGTCTAGACATGCATCTCTCTCAAAAACAAACCTAGATGACTCTACACCCCAAGCTAGATAGGTCAATTGATCCAAAAACATAAAAATAAGATTCACCACAGTTGACTGATTGCAAGCGTTTGCTCTTCTGGTGGAACCTTCAAAAGCAAGCATATCATCCATATGGTTGCAACTTCAACTCTTTTTCCAATTGTTTACCAAACTATGTGATCCATCTTACCTGCACCACCAAGTCATGAATTAAAAAATGAAAAAGAAAAGGCAGCAAAAATGTAAAGCAACTTACAATGAGACATTGTGGTGCAATTGTTCATAAGATTTCGGTTGTTTCTCATATGAAGAGACATTTTCATCACTGAGATCTCTTTTAGCATAAGGAATTTGGCATTTTCATGCTCTATTTGGCAAAGCGACTAAAAGTATCATGAAAATGCATTAATTACAATCAAAACCAATATTCCAATATTGGAATTTGGTTTCGGATTGAGATTTCAAATTAAACTAGGATTGAGACGCTTTATGTGATAGTTTTCTACGCGGTTTGAGATTGTTGGGACTACTTCTGTATAAAGTGGCAAACCCTAGGCCTGCAAATACGTACAAGTTGTGCAACTATTGATTTTTCGAGTGTGACGAAATTAACGAGCACTGTATATGGCGGAGGCATAATCATCAACCTTTGATTCCGGTTGGGCATGGCTCCCAAGCCACGTTCTAGATTTGATACTAGATAAGTTGATACAAATCTCCGAAGATGTCACCTAAAGAGCGCTCATCTTGAATACTCTTCAAGTTAGGATGATTAATGTATTTTGATCATCTTGGGTTTTGTAACTATATTTTTGTTTGTGCTATTTTGGTTATACGTTAGTTGAACTATTTTAGTTATAATTTTGTTAAACTATTTTGGTTGTAATTTGATTAAACTAATTGATGCTTGTGGTTATATGCTTTTGGTTCATTTGCAATTTGATTATTGTTTGTTTACCGTTGATTCTGTAATGCAGCAGCAATCGTGGTGCAAGTCCTGTTTGTTCATATTAATAGTTCTCAATTCCGAATATTATAGGCGATATAGTAATTTCACCTGAAACTTGTCTTATGAGTTTTGGTTGATTGGCAATTAATGTCACAATCAAGCATGTATGAAGGTAATGATGTAAAAGAAGAAAAAATTGATGACGAAGAAATAGATGAAGACGAAATAGATGAAGAAGAATTGGATGAAGAATTTTATAGGAGATTCGTTGTGTATCACCAAGCAAACCTATTAGTATCAAATTGGTCCTACTATCAAAGTTTGTCAATTTTATTGTTAAATTAAGGGATAAAACCGTCCATATAAACTAAAATATTAATAAAGTAAACCTCATCTCAGCTCTCTGCTCTCCCTCTCCCCTTCCACCCATTTCCCCCACCTCCCTTCTTTTTTTTTCTCCTCTACGAGGACATAAGCAGCAACCAACACAACATGACTCCGCCGTCTACGGTCCCACGTGGCGCCTCCTTAGCCTCAACCTCACCTGGTGGGGCCTGCAAATGGGTTCTCAACATCCTAGGGGATTGGCTTGAAACAAATTCTCGATCCTAACCCAAAGGCATCATAGTGGTCGAGCATTTGCAATACGCTATGTTTTGCTTGCTGGTTTTGATGTGCTTTAGGGATAGATTGGATGAAAACCAAATCAAATATATATAGTGTGTTCAGCATCCCTCGCTCTTGAGTTTTGGTCGATATCATTTCCTCAATTTTTTGCCCAAATTAGAATCTTGGGGCTTGGGACTGAGCTGTGGGTTGCGGGTGGGGATGGAATGGTCAGGTCATGAGGGAGAAAAAGCAGAGGGGTGTGTGAGGGGAGGCTGAGAGGGGGGAGGTTGCGGAGTTGGGATGCGAGGCAGTGTTTTTGTATAAATCTGGGTTTGTTTACTCTTTTAAACAAATTTGTTATTTTATTTTTGTATTTATCTGATTTAAAATTTTTTAATTAACTTAAATAATAGAGAAATTTTTTATTAATTTTTAGGTCAATCTCACGAGTGAAAAAAAAAAAAAAAAAGGCCATGCGGCAGGTGAGATTCAATTTTAAAAAACTTTCTAAGTTTTATAATAGTTTCCTTTAATTTTTAATTATATATTACTATTTTAATTCATAGAGACAGTTTTACCCCTAAGTTTAATGGCAAAATTGACAGACTTTGACAGTAGGATCATTTTGATACTAAATAGAGAGTTTGAGGACTATTGAAATGAAAATTCTAGTTGGTTGACTAGAATGAGATTGGAGCAAAAATTAGGGGACCATTTCAATCAATAACCCGACTATAATATTATATAAGTTGTTAAAGCCTTTAGTTGTTGGATTCCCTTTTGCAGAAGGTATGTCGGTTCTTGTAATTGACACAATTGCACCTAGTTCTCATAAGAACATGGGTGTTAAGAATTAGGAAAGTTAGTTTTAGTTTCCTTGTTTATATTGATTGTAATTGATTTTAAGTAGTCTACAAGTAATAACCTAGTTAATTTTCTTTGTAAATTTAGTTTGTAAACTCTGTAAATTTAGATGGGTGATGGGAATCGAAATCAATGTTATTTTACAAGATGTTTCGGATCTGCTCACAAAACAGAGCTATGACAATTTCTAAACTTGAAAGGAACTTTGGGCTACTAACTAGCTTTTGTTTTAGCAGTATTTTTAGTTTGAGGAGGTCTCAAATTTGATTCACATGGATAGCGAGGACAATATATGTTCTCAATGAGTTTGACACTTTTGTTGTGGCTACACTCATATTGTTGTGATGTTGCTTTCTTTTAGGGCCAATTTAGTGGGCAAAATTATATGGTCGGATGAGATCATAATTCATAATTCTAATCAAATATTTGATGTGGCACTAAATGATTTTTAATTTTCCACAAAAATTGAAATTTAATGTACCAACACCAATGTCAGATTTTGCCAAATTATAGAGACCATAATCATAATTTACAAAAACAAAAAAGAAGAAAAAGCTAGATGCTTGACTTGACCTCTTATCCCTAAAATGGACGTTGAGTTTCAGCTTAGATGTTTCCAATTTCATGAATTACATATGCTTTATGGAACATTTTTATCTTTTTTTCATTTTTAGAGGTTTCCATTCCTTTGACCAGGATACCCACTTAATTTAGCTGGAAGAGCTACTATAATTCAAGCAGTTACAGCTTCTATCCCTGTTTATGCTATGCAAACTACTAAACTTCCTGTTAGTGTCTGTAATGCTTTAGATCAGCTTAACCGTAATTTCTTCTGGGGCAGCAGTGAGAAGAAATATAAGATCCATCTTTGTCAATGGGATTTGGCTTGTAGGCTTAAAGGTAAGGGAGGTTTGGGGTTTAAAAAGACTGCTAGTATGAATCAAGCTCTTCTTGCTAAGATTGGGTGGAGATTGCATTCTAAGGACAATGGTTTATGGGCAAAAATTTATGAGGCTAAGTATCTTAAAGGGACTTCTATTTTTGATAGTTCTCTTTGAGCAAGGCAGGTTTGCTCCACTACTTGGAGGAGTATTGTTCATGGTTTGCAGTTGCTTGTGCAAGGGGTGTGTTGGAGAATAGGTCGGGAAGACAGTGTAAAATTATGGGAGGATAATTGGGTTACTGATGTCCCTTTAATGCAGCAGGCTGGAGTTCTCACCATCCATGATAGCAAATGTTATGTTTCAAGTTTTTCCAAGAATGGCTGGTGGGATATTGATAAGTTGAGAGGTGTTCTTTGTGAAGACCTTGTTCAATAGATCATTAGTGTTCCTGTGGGGTTTTTGGGCTCTTTACCTGATACTCAGATTTGGAAGGGTAGTGCTAATGGCAACTTTTCTGTTAAATCTGCTTATAGTTTATTCTTTGAAGGTTGTTCTACTCCTGACTCCTGCTGGAATTCCTTGTGGAGTTTAAATGTTCCTCCTAAGCTAAATACTTTGTGTGGTTAGGTAAAATTTTATCTAATGATCAGCGTGTTTGAAGCCAGTTGGCTTCTGACCCTTCATGTGGCTTTTATTCTTGGCCTACTGAAACTGTTCTTCACATCCTTCGTGATTGTGAGTGAGCTCGATCTACATGGAATGCTATTCTCCCTGCCTATGCTCATCATTTTTTCCATTTACATGCTCAGCCTTGGATGAAGGTCAACATGCTTTCCATGGAGAAATGGAATGGTGATGTTCCTTGGAGTATTGTTTTTGTGTTTACTTGCTGGCATTTATGCTGTTGGAGAAATAAGCATGTTTTTCAGAATGAGGATACAGTCCTTTTCAGCCCAAGACAAGTTATTTGTAGGGCTGCCCAAGAGTGGATTAAGTCAACTTCTAATCGCACTATAAGGGTAAATAAAGTTCAAATTCATGTTGCTTGGGAGCCTCCTAAGCCTGGACAGTTCAAACTGAATGTGGATGGTTCAAGGAGAAGCGTTATTGGCTGCATTGGTGCTGGGGGAGTCATTTGTGATCCTTTTGGTGACTGGGTAAGTGGTTTTGCTGTTAATCTGGGAAAATGTCAAGTTCTTGAGGCTGAGATATGGGGTCTTTTCTTTGGTTTGAAGTTAGCAATTGATAAGGGCATCTGTAGTCTCATTATTGAGATGGACTCAGCTATTGCAGTCAATCTCTGTCAGAATTCTGCTATGCTTGCTCTGCATCCCTTAGCTGATTTGGTTAGGAACTGTTGTGACCTTTGAGGGAGCAAATTTCCCCACAAGAATATTCGCCCAAGATTCCTTCGTCTTCTCCGCCTCTCTTTCTCCCTGCAAAACAGATCGGAGTAAAAGACCACACCCGGGGGGTGTTGGCCAAAGGCCCTCCGATGCCTAAGTTAGGTAGGGTAATTCAAGGAAAACCGGGTGGCCGAAGCCGTGTGTGGTGGCTGGAGCCTTGAGTGAGAGAGAGAAAGAGAGGAGGTGGCTAGGGTTTTTGACAAATAATTTCTGCAGAGCTTTAGTAAGAATTTAGGTGTACCTCAACCATTGTGTGTGGCTATGCTTTTATAGTAGTCTCGGAAGCTAGGGTTTCAGAGGAATAATTCCGTAGATGGAAGGGAATTATTCCTCCCTTTTTTGGAATTGATTTGATTAATTAGGGATTTGATTAATTAGGGTAAATCAAATCCCTAATTGTGGTAGGTATCAAATCAAATCCTGATTCAATTAGGTAACTCCTCATTTAATTGGGAATCGTGGTAATTAACCAAATCAATTCTCAACCTAATTAGGTAACGTTCAATTTAATTGGGTAATTCCCAATTAAATTGAGTAACTCCCAATTAGGTTGATTAATTCCCAATTGGGTCAAATAATCCCCAAATTGTAGGAATTATTTGACCTAGGGTTTGATTTAATTAGGTTCCCACAAATGCCCCCCAGCTTCTACATAGCGCGTGGTGGCATGTAGGAGATGTAAATTATCCGTTGGGCTGTCCAGCTGTAACTGGGCTTCCTTCATGGACATGGGCTCCCGAGTAAAAGAGGTGTTTGACTTGTGAACTGCTTGAGTAACCAGCCTATGTTTTGATTGCACGTCCTTCTTTAGAGATTTGTGAGTACCAGGGTCCCCCTTGAAGGACTCCGGGTATGCACTGCATATCCCGTAGGATGATTCCCCTTAGGAAGTTGGCGAGCACCAGAGTCCCCCTTGAGGGACTCCGGGTATGTTCTGCACATCCCGTAGGATGATTTCCCTTAGAAAGTTGGCGAGCACCACGGTCCCCTTTGAGGGACTCCGGGTGTGTTCTGCACATCCCATAGGATGATTCCCCTTACGAAGTTGGCGAGCACCAGGGTCCCCCTTGAGGGACTCCAGGTGTGTTCTGCACATCCCGTAGGATGATTCCCCTTAGGAAGTTGGCAAGCACCAAGGTCCCTCTTGAGAGACTCTGGGTGTGTTCTGCATATCTAGTAAGATGATTTCCTTAGGAAGTTGGTGAGCACCAGGGTCCCCCTTGAGGGCCTCCGGGTGTGTTCTGCACATCCCGTAGGATGATTCCCTTTAGGAAGTTGGCAAGCGCCAGGGTCCCCCTTGAGAGACTTCGGGTGTGTTCTGCACATCCCGTAGGATGACTCCCCTTAGGAAGTTGGCAAGCACCAGGGTCCCCCTTGAGAGACTCCGGGTGTATTCTGCACATCCCGTAGGATGATTCCCCTTGGGAAGTTGGCAAGCACCAGGGTCCTCCTTGAAAGACTCCGGGTGTATTCTGCACATCCCGTAGGATGCCTTGGTCGTCGCCCTGCGTCTCCCGTAGGACGCTACTTATGGGCAACTACATGATTATCCTGCCTCCCTTAGGAAACGGATAGGAACCTGGATATTTTCCGCAGGAAGCATGGATACCTCCTTTTAAGAAATTCCTGGCGCACCCTGCGTCTCCTTTAGGACGTTTTTTTAGAAGGCTACGTCTCCAAACGGACGCGTTTTGTTGTCACCCTGCATCTCCCTTAGGACGCTCTTTATGGGCAACTGTGTGACTATCCTGCCTCCCTTAGGAAACGGATAGGAACCTGAATATTTCCCGCAGGAAGCATGGCGACCCCTTTTAAGAAACTCCTGGCGCAACCTGCGTCTCCCTTAGAACACTGTTTTAGCTGGCTGCATCTCCAAACGGACGCTTTTAGTCGTCGCCCTGCGTCTCCCTTAGGATGCTCCTTATGGGCAACTGTGTGACTATCCTGCCTCCCTTAGAAAACGGATAGGAACCTGGATATCTCCCCTAGGAAATTCCTGGCGTACCCTGCGTCTCCCGAAGGACGCTGCTTATGGGCAAATGTTGTGTTTCGTGGGCAGATGAGACATTTTGGAATGAGAAACTGAACTTATATTGATATTCATAAGATTACAATCCTTTATTCGAAAATGGAAACAACTTAGCACAAAACATAGAACTTCTAGCAGTCGGGAGGAGGCTCTACAGATAATACTTTCGAAGATTGTGAGCATTACATTGTCGTGGTATTTCCTTCCCCTCCATAGTGTTGAGTGTGTAGCTTCCTCTGCCCCCAGACCGGCTGATCATGTAAGGACCCTCCCAGTTAGGATTCATCTTTTCTGACCCTTGCCTCGGTGCAGTAATGAAAGCCTTTCTTAGCACGAGGTCGCCTGGTTGAAATCGTCTGATCTTAGCTCTTTTGTCGTGGTAAGACTTCAACTGCTGCTGATAGGAGGCGACTCGGATAATGGTTTTCTCACACTCGCCTTGAAGAAAGTCGAGATTGAGCCTCATCTGCTCGGAGTTTTGATCAACACTGCCCACTTCCAGACTTATGGAGGGGACCGTGATGTGAGGTGGTATGATTGCTTCTGTTCCATAGGCGAGGGAAAAAGGGGTTTCACCAGTCGATCTTCGTTTGGTGGTGCGATAAGCCCATAGTACTCCGGGGAGTTCATCCACCCATTTTCCTTCGGCGCCTTCCAGCCTTTTCTTCAAGCAGTCCAACATGACTTTGTTAGATGCCTCGGCTTGTCCATTTCCTTGTGGATACCTCGGGGTGGACAAGTGTTGCTTGATCTTGTATTTTGCAAAAAAAGGCGGTGATCTGCTTACCAATGAACTGTGAGCCATTGTCGGTAACCAGCGACTGTGGGCAGCCAAACCGACATATGATGTTTCTCCAGATGAATCGCTCCACATCGGCTTCTTTAGTAGAGGATAGAGCTTCGGCCTCAATCCATTTAGTAAAGTAGTCGGTGGCGACGATCATCATTTCTTTCTTGGTGGGCGCTGGTGGCAAAGGACCCACTAGGTCGATGGCCCATTGCATAAACGGCCATGGACTGTTTTGCGGATGATAGACTTCGGCAGGCAGGTTAGGGATCGGCTTGTATTGCTGACAGCAATCACACTTCTTGACATATTCAGCGGAGTCGTCACGCATGGTAGGCCAGAAGTATCCTATGTTTAGAGCTTTCTGGGCGAGCGACCTACCCCCAGAGTGGTTGCCACACTCGCCGTCGTGAATTTTGCAGAGAACCTCAAGTGTTTGAGAGTACTTTATGCAGGTGAGATGAGGGCCAGAGTATGATCTGCGGATGAGCTTGTTGCCGTGCATGTAGTATCTCGCGGCCTTTTGCTGGACCTTTCTAGCTTCGGACTTGTCCGTTGGCAGGTTTCCATTCGTCAAATAGTCGATGATGGGGTCTTGCCAACTGGGGCCCTCGTCAATCTGCATGGTATCGATTAGCTCCATTTCTTCAATGCTTGGTCGGTCAAGGTGTTCGACCGGGATAGAGCGTTTGAACTGGGTATCCAGCGCTGATCCTAGGCTTGCCAGTGCGTCTGCATGAGCGTTCTCTGCCCGGGGCACTTGTTGGATGGTGAAGATGGGAAACGCCTTCAACAGCTCTTGGATTTTGTCAAGGTACAAGATCATCCTTAGGTGCTTTGCCATGTACTCACCTGAGGCTTGATTCGTGAGCAATTGTAAGTCTGAGTAGATGGCTAGCTTTTTTATTGCAAGCTCTTTTGCCAAGCGTAGGCCGGCTAGCAATGCCTCGTATTCTGCCTCGTTGTTCGAGGCCGGGAAGCCAAGCGTAATAGCTTGCTCCAACAGGGTTCCATCTGGAGTGGTGATGACGACCCCTGCTCCAACTCCTTTTTGGTTCGACGCTCCGTCTACGCGCAACTGCCACATGTCTCTGGGTTGGCTAGGTTCTACGGAGGTCCCGTCTGGTTTTGAACTTTCCTTCTTTTGGTTGACCAACTTCTCTTTTTCGGCTGATGGGGTGAATTCTACAACGAAGTCTGCTAAAGCCTGGGCTTTTGTTGCAGTTTTTGGCTGATAGAGGAGGTCATATTGGCTTAGCTCTATGGCCCACTTCATGAGTCGCTGAGAAGCATCAAGGCTGTGGACGATTGATCTCAAAGGAAAGTCGGTCATGACGATGACTCGATGAGCTTGGTAGTAGGGTCGCAACTTTCTCACAGAAACTACAAGAGCCAAAATAAGTTTCTCCAATTTTGGGTAGCGAGTCTCTGCATCGATGAGAGCTTTTGACGTGTAGAATACTGGATGTTGGGCCCCCAGCTCTTCTCGGATGAGAGCTGAACTGATAGCTGAGTTGGACACTGCCAGGTATACGAACAAGTCCTCACCAGGGACTGGCTTTGAGAGCAGAGGAGGTGAGGTGAGGTAAGTCTTCAGACTCTGGAAAGCTACTTCGCACTCCTCGTCCCATTTGTTTTTTTGTCCTTACTTCAAAACTTTGAAGAATGGTCTGCACTTGTCAGTTGATCTCGAGAGGAATCGGTTGAGGGCCACTGCTTTGCCCGTCAGACTTTGTATTTCCTTCACCGTGGAGGGAGATTTCATCTCGAGAATAGCTTTGATTTGACGTGGGTGTGCCTCGATACCTCGTTGCGTGACTAGGTATCCCAAGAATCGGCCGGAGGATACACCAAATGTGCATTTACTTGGATTCAACTTCATGCGATACTGGCGGAGCAAGCTGAATGACTCAACAAGATTTCCAATGTGATCTGCACATTTTGGGGCTTTGACTAGCATGTCATCCACGTAGACCTCCATAGTTTTGCCGATTTGCTTCTTGAAGATTTTATTTACGAGCCTTTGATAGGTTGCTCCGGCGTTCTTCAGCCCAAAGGGCATGACCTTGTAGCAGTAGGTCCCTCTCTCGATGATGAAAGAAGTTTTCGCCTTGTCATCCTCGTGCATCAGGATTTGGTTATAGCCGGAGTAGGCGTCCATGAAGCTGAGCAGTTGATTGCCAGAAGTGGAATCCACGAGTTGGTCGATTCTCGGCAATGGAAAGTTGTCTTTAGGGCATGCCTTGTTGAGGTCTGTGTAATCGACGCAAACTCTCCATTTGCCCTTTTTTTTGTTTTGCCACCAAAACAACGTTGGCAAGCCATTCTGAGTAGGAGACCTCTTCGATGAAGCCGGCAGCTAGGAGCATGTCAATCTCGGCTTCGATGATAAGCATGTCTGACTGCGACCATGCGAACATGTCTTTGTTGCTCTGGAGGAATGTGGTAAGCTCCACCTTCTCTTCTGGGCTTAAGCGCGAGCCGATCCGCGCTTTCCTGTCTGGCTGGTCAGGATCCAAGGGTATTCACTCGACGTCCTCCTCGGGTTTCCATCCTTCTTCAGGAAAGACCTCTAGGCGGATCTCCTCGGCTTGGTCCTAACGCTTTGATTGCTATAAGATAACAAGATTCGGTTGCTCAACCTCCTCCAGATCTGCCTGGCTCACAGGGAGAAACTGCGCTTGTTTGCCTTTCTTAAGCCCTTGGGCGGAGCATTTCCTCGTCATTGCTTGATCACTGTTGATTTGGCCGACACCACCCTCAGGAATTGGGTAACAAATTTTCTGATGTGTGGCGGAGGTGATGGCATTGATCTTGCCAATCCATGGTCTGCCGAGGATGCCGTTGTAGGGTAAGACCTCATTAATGACCATGAATGTTTGCAAGCTGATCACAGGTGGGAAGTAAACGTCAAGGTCTATCGTGCCCACAGTAATCGTTGTTGCACCATTAAAGCCAGTCAGCGATTTGGCTAACTTGTTGATCTTTATCTCCAAGCCCATCTGTTGGATGACCGCTAGCTGTAGGATATTGGCTGCGCTGCCCTCATCTGCATGGATTCGGTCGACCATGGCCCGAGCGATTTGAATGCTGATGACAAGGGCGTCGTTATGCAGCGTGTCGAGGCCGATCAGATCTTTCTTTTGGAAGCCGATCATAGGATCGTCTCCTGCTAGTGGAAGGTCGGTCGAGACTTGGGAGATCACAGTGGCCTGTTTGATCTTCCTCTTCTTTTCCTTGCTGGTCAGCCCAGACTCCTCGGAGTCGGCTAGGATTGTGTTAATCCTTATGACCTTTTGAGGCGGCTCCTTGGCGGTGTCTCGATCTTCAATCCGTTGGATGGCCTGCTTCGCAACGAATTCAGTGCAGTGGCCTTCTCTCACGAGTTCTTCAAGATGCGCTTTCCAAGCGAAGCAGTTGTTCGTAGTGTGTCCGTGCGTTCCATGGAAGGCACAGTATTTGCTAGTGTCCCTCTTGTCCGGATCTCCCTTCAAGGGTGGTGGTCTTCTTACCCAAGGTTTGTTCTTCACTTGGGCCAAGATTTGATGTATGGGGATGGTGAACTTGGTGTAGTTCTCTCCTGCCGTAGCCTCCCCTTGTGGGTGCGACCTGCGCTTGTCTTTGCTTCGGTTGTTAAATCCGTCGCCTCTTTGGCCTGCCCGCTTAGTTGGCTGATCTTCCTGCTTTGTAGACTTCTTTGCGGCGATTCGATCATCATCCCAGAGCGCGTAGCGTTTCGCAGTCGCGTAGACCTCTACCAGAGTCTGGCTGGGAGTGATAGTCAGCTCGCGGTACAAGTCGTGCTCAGCTGGAAGACCTTTCTTGAAAGCGGAGGACGCGATTTGGTCGTCACATCCTACAATGTTCGCCTTTTCTGCCTTGAATCTCTTGATGTAATCTCGAAAGGATTCGTCAGACATCTTGCGCAGGTTGTACAGGTGGTCAGGGTTCTTCTTAATTGTCCGGTAAGAGGTGTATTTTTTGGTGAAGACGTAAGCTAGCTCTTTGAAGCTGCTGATCGACCTGGATGGTAGGGTGTGGAACCGGTCTTGGGCTGCTCCTCGCAAGGTTATTGTAAATACCTTGCACATTAGCGCGTCGTCAGCCTGGTGGAGGATCATAACACTTTTGAAGTGTTTTAAGTGGCTCTCGGGATCGGAATCCCCTTTGAAGTGTATGAACGAGGGTGTCAAGAATCGCTTCGGGTGAGCGGCCTACTCGATATCGAGGGTGAAAGGTGTAGAGCTCACCTGGTCCATCTCCTTACGTAGTGAATCCTCGAAGTTTCCTCCGGTCTTCAAGTCTCGAAGTCTGTCATTCACGAGCTTCTCAACGTCTTCTGCGCACATTGCTGGTCGGTTACGTTGACGACCTCCACGAGATTGACTGACTTCCTCATTGTCCTCCGAGGATCGACCTTCTCGCCTGTGCTGCCTAGTTGGAGTGTTGGTGGACTGCGCCTGTGAAAGATTCTATGTAGCTTGTCGACGAGAATTAGTTCTTCGAGAGTGAGTAACGGAGCGTCTTTCCTCATGGTCCTCATGATAAGCTCATAATTTCACACATTTGCATGCCTTCTTTCCTTAATAATTTTTCTTAGCTTCTCTTTATTTTGAGTCTCTTACCTATGTTTGTGTGCTTTGTAGGTTAAGACAGCAAGGGGATGACATTTGATACAATTCATGCATGTTAAGGGCTGAGTGGCACAAGAGGAATATGTGCTTAAAGACAAAACCAATTTGTGCCACACTCCTTGTCAGTCCAATTTCGTAGGTCATCTTGCAGGCCTCATTTCAGTAACTTACACAGGTCGGATGAGGAGACATCCTTCATAGAAGTTGTTCCAATGGGTGTCTATTATAACATCTCCACATTTCAGCCTAATTGCATAAATCTGGAGCCCTCAACACGTCAAAGAGTGAACCAAGTTCACAGAAATGTCATGTTGGCTGCCATCACATTTAATGTGGCTACATCACTAGAGCCATGTGCTACACATGGGCAGCCATACATGGGAGTCAAATCAGCTCAGAAGCTCAGAAAGATGAACAAAAGTCAAGCTTTCCATAAAGAAACCATACCAAAGCATGTATTTGTCAGCTGGAGCAGTTGGCAAGTATGGGCAGCTGGAGCAGTTGGGAGCAGCTAAGAGAGGTGTGCTTCACCAGCCAAAGGGGAGCACGAAATTTCACTCTATAAATAGAGAGTTGCACACTCATTCAAGGGAGAGGGTCAGATACACACATTCACTTCATCCATTACTCTCATACACACATTCAGATTCACCACAAAGAGAGAAGGGAGCTTGGAGCTGTCAAGGGAGCTTGGAGCTGTCCTAGGAACTTCCTTGCTGCCATCATCTAGTTGTTCTCCTCTCTTTATCCTATCTATGTATTTCTTATTTTCTGTATTCATAGTTATGTCTAACTAATCCATTTAGTTAGGGCTTAGGATGAAGCCCTAGTCATGAATATTCAATGTTATGGATGATTTTATAGTTAATTGATTTCCTTGCTTTTATTATCAAGTTGTTAATCTCCAGTTTATTATGTGCTTGATGTATGTTTTCTTGGAGTAGCTAACTAGGATTTTATGCATCTAGCACAGGTTGGGAAGGGGTTTAGATTCACCAATTCTACTCTCCTTTCACAAGCAACACATGAATGGCCTAAGAATCATTCAAGGGGTTAATAACCATAGGTTGACTAGGACAGATACCATGTTCTAGGACTTGTGTGATTATCATATTCTCAAGGAGCTTAATGACTCTTGTATGCTTTATTCTAAGTAGATACCATGCTTAGGTTGCATATTAGAGATCACGTGTTGTGTAGATACCATGCATAATCACATGCCTTAGGAGAATCATGCATCCTGCACCTAGATACCATAGGCTTGTATGCGATGATCTATTGTTGATGAAGCTTGAGTCAATTTCTATGCATTCATAACTTGGATAGGAAAACTAGTGGTGGATTCCAAGGCTCTAACACATTTCAATCATTGTTTCACAACTTGTTGATTGCTGCCAGTGTTTACTTTCGAGCACTTTCATTTCACTTTCTTGTTTTCATTTCAACAACAAAACCCCCCATTTCGAGCGCGTGTGTGGTGCTAGGATTCTGTCATAGACCTTGAGTAATTAGCAAGAGGCATTGTTGAATTCGACCTTGCCTTTAGCTAGTTAGCCAGTTTCTTTGTTCTATGTTTTTCTAGCATTCTAAGTAATTTAACTTGGAACCAAGTTACCATTCTCTGTGGGATCGACCTCGTATTTACATAAGCTATACTATAAACGGTTCGTGCACTTGCGAGAATTCAAGTTGCTGTTTTTAATAACTCATTTTAGTTGTTAAGAATATGCTCAACGTTATAAAATGAACTGGTATATCTGCGAATATTGAGCTGCACGTAAAGTAGATGAGACACAGTATTTAACGAGGTTCGGCTATGCCTACATCACTCAATTTTCTCTCTTGGAGAATTTCTCTCTTGCTCTCTTTCCTCTCAACTCTCTCACCCTCATTCTTCCTTCTCTTCCTCTTCTATGTGTGTAAACTTCTCTTGATGGAAGTATCTATTTATAGGCCTAAGACATTGGTTGTTCACCTCACAATATAAGTGGTAGACAACATCATTAATATTCTTCAATCAACAACATCATTAATATTCTTCAATCAACAACATCATTAATATTCTTCAATCAATTGGGTAGTGGTTTGGTTTGGTGGGTGTGTGGTTAGGTTTAATGGATATTAGTTGGCTATGTGGGCTTCACCTATTCTTCTTTACTTATTCTTCTTTTACAACACTCCCCCTTGGAGACCACATGTCCCTAGATTGGTTGCCTCATTAAAACCTTGCTTGGAGAAAAATCCAGTGAGGTAGAAAACTGATGGAAGGAAGAAAAAAGAGTACAGCAATCTGTATAGCATACTTCTGGATGCTCCCCCTGATTAATATCTCCCCCTGATGTCTTCACGACTATCTTTTGGAGTGAGAATCTTTCGGAGTGAGTGGAGGATATAGCCATTAATAATTCTCGTAGTTGAGTAAGTAAATATATTTCCAGTGAGCTATCTCTATGTAAATCATAGAAATTTTCAGAGTCCGCGTTTCTAACAAAACTTGGGCTATTTGTAAGTTCACTTGAAAGAATATGCCCGTACATGGTGTTATGCGGAGATAGCATCAAATATACCTCACATCATCCCAAAATGATGGTGATGGAGTTGAGCCCTATCTGGAAAATATGATGTCCGGTCCAATATACTTCCGGAAAATCATTAAAGTGTCCAACGGATAATCCTCATAAAAATGCTTCAATACTTTCTTAGTATAAGCAAGAATCTCGTTGGCATAATGCTCGATCCTTAAGTCGAGACAAATATTTCGTGAATTCTGCAGAAGCTTTAATGTGTTGCAATCACATTATAATCAATGTACTCACTGAGGTAATTTATGCATATTAATATTAAGTACAAATTGTGTGCTTCAAGCACATGTCCTTTAGGGACTTGCTTTATGCAATGTCAATCCTCTCAACGGATTTTGTTTAAAAGGGATTAAACTTTATGACACATTATATAGCTTTAACCCAGCTATTTATACATCCTTAGGAAATCGCTTCTGGCGATATGCTCCGTGCATTTAATAACCCTTAAAGATAATATGTTGGTCTCCGTAATTGTGTAATAAGGGGGGGCACAATTGAATCTGTAAATATGGAGAAAAACCCATCATTCCTTGTTTCTACCAGAAACAGTGTGTCATACAAAGCAGGTATATTCCCTTTTATTCCGAACACCCAAGTATAAATTTCAGTATTAACATCTTTTGGAGTTCGTACTGTGGGTTTGTTCTTTCACGTTCATTCTCATCTATAATGGAATTACCTCATTCCATTTTGGCCAATAATATTGTCGACATTTAATAATTGAACGTGGTTCCAATCAACACAGCCCATTGATGATTTGAGTAGCTACTCCAAAATAAAAAAAATTGTCATTCATCAATTCATGATCCCACCATTCTCATGTGCATGCGCATGCATCAATTATAAGCATTTATTTGCCTTTGGGTACCCAAGCCACTTCATGGGGCTTTTATTATGTGAGAATGTGGATTATAACCTCCATTGGAGCGTTATTTAGCAGTAGGGCGTGAATAATCTCCATTTAGGGAGTTGGAACATTTAGAACCCATATATCTGTCATGCTGCAGGCATGCCACAGATTAATACATACATGTCAATTAATTTCTGGGACTTTAACCCATATTATGGGACTTTAACCCATATAATTTGCTACGCATTAGGCGTGCATAATATCAATATTGACATGTCAAAGGATTGTCCTTTCGGGACTTCAATCCATATCATTTGCTACGCAACAGGCGTGCATCATATTGATCACTGCAATACCCATATTCTGTTCTTATGGTACATTAATCTGTGCAGTGTATTATCAATGTATCCAACTTGCAATCTGTAAAATTTGCATTAATAATTCGTGGATACATACAAGCCATTCTTTTGGAACGGACTTATCTTCCCATTTGGTTACCTTTCAAGATAAAATATCAAATAAGTATATAAGAAAAAAATAACACAAGTATTGCTTACATCCTTAGGTGGGAGAAACTTTTCTCAAGTATCATTCAAGCTTGTATCGGCCCAGTAAATGTAGCGCTTGATGATCTAGTTATATCCTGCAATAGTAAAGTCACAACTCTTTTCTCTGTCAAAAACAAATAATCCTCAGAAAGTTACAGAAAGAGAAAAAATGCAAAAAGAGAAGGTAAGCAATCAGGGAAGGAAGCTGGTGGGAGCAGACAATAAGCTCTCATATCTCCTAGTCTAGAAGGACTTCCGGAGATTAGAGCATAAGATAGCCTTCACAGTTTCCTGATGTAGCGGAAACGTGATTAGGGATAGTCTCGCTTCCTGAATGGATGATCAGAGATAGTCTTGCTTCTCGGGCATATTAAGTGCTCACTGATAAGAAAAATAAGTAGATATCGCATCACTAGGTATGGAGTAAACTGGATGTCTTCTGCAAAGAAAATTTCGTTAGTAACACATTTATACACAAATACAATGAATAGGTAGAACCGGTGAATTTCAAATTAACCATAGGAGAATTGCGAGATTCTCGGGATACTTTTGAAAAAGTAGCTCCGTGAAATCCGTAAAGCAAGATCGGCTTTTGACGAAAATAATACTTTGAAAACGCCGAAAGTGCCGACAAACATTAATGGAGGCCACGTGAAGTTTTGGAATCTGGAAAGAAAAAGATAATATGGGGATCTGAGATAATATTGGGATCCTGGAAACTGTAGCCATATTTCCTCCTATAGATATGGCCTTTGCAAAACTTGATTGGAGCAACTGCGTTTCAACTTGCTCCTTTCCTGTTATAATAATTGCGCAATTCTTAAAATTTGCACCTGTGGTTTTTACGTCTTTTCAAAATGACGGTTTGGAACCTTGTGCCTTATAGGTTCAAATAACCACATCGACTCTCCCAAATTTCATATTTCAACGTATGGGAGCCCGGAACTTTTGGCCTGGGCTAAACACAAACTCAGAATTTATTTGCCCCTTTTAAATGGACATGAAATATGAATTGAGTAAAAGCTACGATAATATCGTAATATAGTAGTGAAGAGCATTAACTACTATATACCCACAATCTCAAATTCGGGATTTCTCATAGATATATCAAAATGTGTGGGGAGCCTCAATTCATCATTTGAGGTTTATGTTGATATTATCAATTTCACGGTGTATTCTTAACAACCGGAATTCACAAAATATATTTCTTACTTGAGGTGTCGATTATAACAGAATCGAACTTTATTAAATTCATCAATTTCTTGTGCCAAAGAAATATGTGGCGTACCACAATTTGCAATAGTACCTCAAGAGTTGTCCATTTAATTGTTGGAACTTCAGGTTCTCAACACTGTTAGATTTTGAACTTCAGGCCAAAATCACATATTCTCATGGTATGGACATTCAATCCCCTTAGATTTTGAACTTCGGGCCAAAATCACATATTCTCATGGTATGGATATTTTTACAATTTTCTGTACATATTTCTGGACTTCAAGCCCTTACATAATTGTCCATATTTTGAGGAACTTCTGGCATCTCATTTAATTGTTTATCCATGAGTTTAAGGAACTGCAGGTTCCCTTTTGAATGGTGATAGTTTACCCAAAATGGTAAATATTTATGCATACATCACAATTCATGTATACGGCACTATTCATGTGTACAGTACATTTGCCAGTACAGTTATCATCCATGTGTACGGCATTATGAACCAATACGGTACTGTTACATCATTAAGGAACCCCAGGTCGTTATTTACATGTCAGGGATCAAGGACCCTCAAGTCCAATTACATGTCTACAAATATAGTACCGGAGAGACTGCCAGCTCTCATATTAACATCATCATCAAGGATCTTCAAGTCCTGATGTAATTGTATGATGAGGATCAAGGAACTTCTGGTCCTGATCTGCATACTGTAAAAAAAAAAACTCATCATACAGCACATTTAATCCATAAAATAAATTGCTGGTAAATAAATTACTGGTATGGACGATAAACCCGCATCACACTTTAAATAAATGTAAATGTGCGGTAAATTAAATTCATAAAGTTAAGGTGCTTGTATGGGCATTAATTCTGCTCCATACATTTAAATAAAAGTAAAGGCGTGGACGATAAACCCGCACCACCCTTTTAAATAAATGTAAATGTGCGGTAAATTAAATTCATAAATTAAATTGCTTGCTGTATGGACGTTAATCCCGCACCATACCTTAAATAAAATTAAATGTGCGGTAAATTAAATTCATAAATTAAATTGCTTGCTGTATGGACGTTAATCCCGCACCATACCTTAAATAAAATTAAATGTGTGGTAAAGTAAATTGTGCTTGTATGGGCACTAATTCAGCTCCATACATTTAAATAAAAATAAAGGCGTGGATGATAAACCCGCACCACCCTTTTAAATAAACACTGTTGTATGGGTAATAAACCTACACCATACAGTAAATAAAATAAATGTGCGATAAAGTAAATTCATAAATTAAACTGCTTGTTGTATGGACGTTAATCCCACACCATACCTTAAATAAAATTAAATGTGCGGTAAAATAAATTGTGCTTGTATGGGCACTAATTCTGCTCCATACATTTAAATAAAAGTAAAGGCGTGGACGATAAACCCGCACCACCCTTTTAAATAAATACTGTTGTATGGGTAATAAACCTACACCATACAGTAAATATAATATGTTATATCACTTTAAGTAAAAGTAAATTTGCGGTAAAGTAAAGGCAATTATTGGTGGGTTCTCATCAACACCACGATCAAATAGTATAGCAGATAATATTATTATCGTTTGTGGAAGGCATCATGCTTGTCTCTCAAATCAAATGCTTTCCACCTGTAATCTGCACACAGTTGGTTTGCTCGTATATCTCTCTCGCAGACCACAGCTCCTCCACTACTTTTCTTCCTTACATCAACATAAGGGTTAGTAGTATAGATAATAGTGCAACACAAAAATTATACCTGAGAGCTTCTCGTGCTGATAAAGTGTTATAAAATGAACTGGTATATATGCGAATATTGAGCTGCATGTAAAGTAGATGAGACACAGTATTTAACGAGGTTCGGCTATGCCTACATCCTCGGAGAGCAGCAGCAATAACTTTTCCACTATGTAAAATAATAGGGCTACAACTTTGTGTTTACAATATGTATGGCTCACTCAATTTTCTCTCTTGAAGAATTTCTCTCTTGCTCTCTTTCCTCTCAACTCTCTCACCCTCATTCTTCCTTCTCTTCCTCTTCTATGTGTGTAAACTTCTCTTGATGGAAGTATCTATTTATAGGCCTAAGACATTGGTTGTTCACCTCACAATATAAGTGGTAGACAACATCATTAATATTCTTCAATCAACAACATCATTAATATTCTTCAATCAACAACATCATTAATATTCTTCAATCAACAACATCATTAATATTCTTCAATCAATTGGGTAGTGGTTTGGTTTGGTGGGTGTGTGGTTAGGTTTAATGGATGTTAGTTGGCTATGTGGGCTTCACCTATTCTTCTTTACTTATTCTTCTTTTACAACACTCAACAAGTTTTTGGCGTCGTTGCCAGGGAACCGGTAATGATGGTGCTATAGTTAGATTACTTTGATTGTTCTGTTTTTGTTTGTTTCATTTGTTTCTTTTCGTTGGTTTTTCTTTTTGGTATTCAGTTTTTGTATTTTGTTGTTATCTCCATTGAAAGCATTGAATTGACTTCCTTGGTGTGTGCATGTCCGAATCTGACCAGGAGCAAAGTTCACCTGAGCCACTTTCACCAAGAACCGCTGCTGTACGTGCTGGTTTGAGGAGGAATTATAGTTCTTCAAGCGTTGAATCTAAAAGTTACGAATCTGAAGGTTCAAGCAACATGGCAGAGATTCCGAACAACAACAATGATGAAGGAGGTGGTGCGCTTGTTGTCCAACCAAGAAAACCCCTGCGTGAGTTTTCCATTCCCAAAGTCACCGATCAACCTTCGTGCATCGTCTATCCTCAACTCACAGTTGACAGGTTTGAGCTTAAAAGTGGTATGATTCATCTTCTTCCAACTTATTATGGTAATACCACTGAGGATCCTTACATGCATATTAAGCAATTCTTTGAAATATGTGCTACGATCAAAATTCAAAACCTTGATGATGAGCAGATTAAGATGAGGCTATTCCCATTCAGTTTAAAAGATAAAGCTAAGTCTTGGTTATACTCTTTGCCTAATGCTTCAATTCATACTTGGGAAGAGCTTTCTAATAAGTTTTTGCAGAAATTTTTTCCGGCTCAAAAGACTAACAAGATTAGAAAGGAAATTCTTGGTTTCACACAAAAGGAAGGAGAAGCTTTTCATGAATGTTGGGAGAGGTACAAGGAGATGATAAGTTCTTGCCCACACCACAACATAGAGAGTTGGATGCAAATGCAATCTTTCTATGAAGGTTTGCTTGATTCCGAAAGGATGATGGTAGATGCAACAAGTGGAGAAGGACTGATGAACAAAACAGCAGATGAGGCTTTTACTCTCTTTGAATCCTTGAGTGCTAACTCTCAACAATGGAGCCACAATAAAGGAAGAGGAGCTCCTATGAAAGCTGTGGTCTCTGAGGTAAGTACTAATAATGAAATTGCTGCAAAACTTGATGTTATGTGTTCTTTGCTTCAACAAGCAGTGACTGGCCCTCTAGGAAACAAAGTGGAAGTTCAAGACCAATCTTTTGCGGAGCACATGCTAGAACAAGCAAATGCCCTTCAAGCAAGGAATCCTCAAAATGATCCTTATTCAAACACGTACAATCCGGGAATGAGAAATCATCCTAATTTCAGGTGGAACAACAATCCAAATGTGCCACAGTCTCAAGGACCTCCCCCAGGATTCCAAACACAACCAAGGCAATTCCAGCAAGCTCCCCAACAAGTGCAAGAGCAAAGGGGTGATCAAATGGGAGAATTGCAAGACATGTTCAAGAAGTTCATGGAGCAACAGATGCAAACCAATCAGAACCTTCAAAATGCAGTGAACAAACTAGAAGTGCAAGTTGGGCAGATTGCATCCTCCATGAGCAATAGAGCATCCGGAACTTTCCCAAGCCAAACGGAGGTGAATCCAAGGCATCAAGAGCATGCTAAAGCAATACACATCTTGAGAAGTGGTAAACAAGTTGATAATAAGGTTGGAGATGCCAATGAAGAGCAAGAAGATGGAGAACATGTGGAGATCATTCAGCCACCACATGGGCAGCCCACAGCTTCCAACAAACAGTCCATCAATGGTCCTGGAAAGAGCATAGGCCCTAAGGTATCATCTAATGCTAATCAAGTTCCAATTTCAACTAATGCTTTTAGGCCTATTGCACCCTTTCCCAGCAGGTTATCAAAGTCAAAGAAAGATCAAGGCTTGGATTAGATAATGGAAACATTCAAGAAGGTGCAAATCAACATCTCATTGCTCAATGCCATTACTCAGATTCCAAAGTATGCAAAATTTTTGAAGGATCTATGCACTAACAAGAGGAGATTCAAAGAGCATGAACAAGTTGCATTGAGTGAAGAGGTAAGTGCAGTGTTACAAAGAAAGCTGCCTCCAAAGCTAAAGGATCCAGGTTCCTTTTCTATACCTTGCATAGTTGGTGATTTTAAGTTTCAAAAAGCTTTGCTTGATCTTGGTGCTTCTATAAATCTTATGCCATATCATGTTTATGAGAAACTTAACCTTGGTGAGTTGCAAGCCACATCTGTGAGCATTCAATTGGCAAATAGAACTATTAGGTACTCTAAAGGCATTCTAGAAGATGTTTTGGTGAAAGTGGAAGAGCTAATTTTGCCAGCAGATTTCTTGGTGCTGGAAATGGAAGAAGCACCAATTCATGACAATCAGTTGCCACTCATTCTAGGCCGGCCATTCATGGCAACTGCCGGTGCTATTATTGATGTGAAGAAGGGTACATTGACCATGAATGTGTTTGATGAGACAATAGCATTCAAAGTGTTTGAAGCCTCCAAGTTTCCAAGTGATGAGCATGAAGTTTTCCATCTTGATGCAATTGATACTTTGGTGAAAGAAGCACTGCCAATGAGTTATTTGGAGCCCATTGAAGCATGCATCACACAAAGCATAAGGAAAGAAAAAGTGGACAGCTTAGAGGCTGTGATCTCTCCTTTACTTCTTGAGCTTGTTTGCAGCATGGATAGCTACATAGAAATTGGAAAGAGGTATGCAAACCAATTTGAATCATTACCCCCACCTACTAATAAGGTTTTACCTTCTATTGTGCAGGAACCAGAGTTGGAATTAAAGCAGTTGCCAAAACACCTTAAATATGCTTATTTAGGTGAAAATGAGACTCTACCTGTTATCATTGCCTCACATCTCGGACCAAATGATGAAAAGAAGCTTTTGAGAGTTCTAAAAGAGCACAAAACTGCAATTGGGTGGAGCATTGCAGATATCAAAGGCATAAGCCCAACACTGTGCATGCACAAGATATTATTGGAAGACAATGCAATGCCTAAGAGGGATGCCCAAAGACGTCTTAATCCGAACATGAAGGAGGTGGTAAGAAAAGAGGTAATGAAGCTTTTAAATGTTGGTATTATTTACCTATTTCTGACAGTAAATGGGTGAGCCCAGTGCAAGTTGTCCCCAAGAAGTCAGGTATCACAGTGGTGAAGAATGAAGCAAACGAGCTTGTACCTGCACGGATGACCACGGGCTGGAGAGTTTGCATTGATTATAGGAAGCTCAACACAGCGACAAGCAAAGATCACTTTCCTCTTCCATTCATTGATCAAATGCTTGAGAGATTAGCTGGGCATAGCCACTATTGCTTCCTTGATGGATATTCAGGCTACAACCAAATCGCCATAGCCCCAGAGGATCAAGAGAAGACGACCTTCACATGTCCCTTTGGCACTTTCGCTTATAGGAGGATGCCTTTTGGTCTCTGTAATACCCCAGCCACTTTTCAAAGGTGCATGATGAGCATTTTCTCCGACATGGTAGAAAGGTTCATTGAGGTATTCATGGATGACTTCTCTGTCTTTGGTGATTCTTTTGATCAATGCTTGCATAACTTATCCAAGGTGTTGGCTAGATGTGAACATACTAACCTTGTGCTTAATTGGGAAAAATGTCATTTTATGGTTAACCAAGGCATAGTTCTTGGTCATGTCATCTCTAGTAAAGGAATTGAGGTAGATAAAGCTAAGATTGATTTGATTGCCTCTATGCCCTCACCTACTTCTGTCAAAGAAGTACGTTCTTTCCTTGGCCATGCAGGTTTCTATAGGCGTTTCATAAGGATTTTCTAAGATTGCAAGGCCTATGTGCAATCTCCTTGCCAAGGACATGGATTTTGTGTTTGATCAAGACTGTGAGAATGCTTTCAATGCTTTGAAGAAGATGCTCACAACTGCCCCAATCATTATACCACCGGATTGGAGCTTGCCCTTTGAATTGATGTGTGACGCCTCAGATTATGCTGTTGGAGCTGTTTTGGGATAGCGAGTTGATAAGAAGCCACATGCCATTTACTATGCTAGTAGAACCCTCAACGATGCCCAACTCAACTATTCCACCACAGAGAAGGAGTTGTTAGCTGTCATATTTGCTTTAGAGAAGTTCATATCATATTTGATTACTAACAAGGTTATTGTTTACACTGATCATGCAGCACTGAAATACTTGTTAGCTAAGAAGGATGCCAAACCACGACTCATTAGATGGATTCTCTTATTGCAAGAGTTTGACTTGGAGATAAAAGATAAGAAAGGAAGTGCGAATGTCGTGGCTGATCACTTGAGTAGATTGGTGCATGTATCTAACGAAGAGGAGGATTCATTGCCATTACGTGAAAGCTTCCCTGATGAGCAACTCTTCTCCATTTATGCTTTGAATTCTCTCAATCCATTGCCTTGGTTTGCTGATATTGTTAACTATTTGTGCACTAACGAACTCCCTACAGGGTTATCTACGTTCCAATGTGACAAGCTTAGGAAGCAAGCAAGATACTACTTTTGGGATGATCCATATCTATTCAAGCATTGTCCAGACCAAGTAATTCGAAGGTGTGTGCCTGAAGGTGATTTTAAGAGCATTCTAGAGTTTTGTCACTCCCACGCATGCGGAGGCCATTTTGGAGCAAAGAAGACTGCCAGCAAAGTGCTACAATCAGGTTTCTTTTGGCCTACCCTTTTTAAGGATGCATATGTTTTTTGTGCTTCATGTGATAGATGCCAATGGATGGGTAATTTACATGCTAGAAATCAGATGCCTCTCACCAATATCTTAATCATTGATATATTTGATGTTTGGGGAATTGATTTCATGGGCCCTTTTCCTACCTCTTATGGATTTGAATATATATTAGTTGCTGTCGATTATGTTTCTAAATGGGTGGAAGCCATTGCCACTAGAACTAATGATGCTAAGGTTGTGATCGGTTTTCTCAAAGGAAATATTTTTACAAGATTTGGCACACCTAGAGCAATCATTAGTGATGGTGGCTCCCACTTTGTTAACCAAGCTTTTGCAGCACTCTTGAAGAAATATGGAATCACGCATAAGGTGGCAACACCCTATCATCCTCAAACTAGTGGGCAGGTTGAGATAAGCAATAGGGAGATTAAGCACATACTTGAAAAGACAGTGAACACCGCAAGGAAGGATTGGTCCATGCGTTTGGATGATGCATTGTGGGCTTATAGAACTGCTTATAAGACCCCTATAGGTATGTCTCCGTACAGACTTGTTTTCGGTAAACCTTGTCACTTACCAGTGGAGCTTGAGCACAGGGCTTATTGGGCAATCAAGGCCTTCAATTTTGATATGAAAGCCGCTGGTGAGAAGAGGAGGCTTCAACTCAATGAGCTGGAGGAGTTGCGACATGAAGCGTATGAGAATGCGAAGCTTTACAAGGAGAAAACAAATCAATATCACGACAAGAAAATTCTTAGGAAGACGTTTGAGAAAGGGCAGAAGGTTCTCTTATTCAATTCACGCCTTAAGCTCTTCCCAGGTAAGCTTCGTTCTCGGTGGATTGGCCCTTTTGTTATTACTAATGTGTTTAATCATGGCGCAGTGGAGATTCAAAACATTAAGGATGGCAGCACCTTCAAGGTGAATGGACATCGATTGAAACCTTACTTCGATGCCAACTTTGATGCCAATATTGAGTCTCAAGCACTCAAGGAGCCTCCACCACTCTCTTAAAGCTCACCAGAGTTTGGATGTCCGGCTGAAGACGTGAAACTTAGCGCTTCTTGGGAGGCAACCCAAGGTGATGAGGAGAAGATAGAATATGCGAGGAAGCTTGCTTGCATCCTAATCGCTTCAAAGGGGAGTTTTTCTGAAATCTAACCTTTGGTTTTGTCTTTCCCTTGTCTTCTTTACTTTCATTTATGTGGCATTGCTTTTTCTTACACTCTAAACATTGAGGACAATGTTTCATTTAAGTTTGGGGGGAAGGATTTAGTTATGTTCTTTCAAATTGTTAAATTTTAAAATTTTGAGTGTGTCTAATGGCCAAAAACGCAGGATTTTGTGTCTTGTTTCATTATCCTTCCAAACACCTATGATAAGACTTGGATCTAATACTAATATGGTTTCTCATAAATTGATAGTCATTGTTTATGGACTTTGTGTGGTTCTGAGTTAACTCTGTCTTGCATGCCATCCTTGCACTTATTGATCACTTTGCCGAGTTAGTCCAATTTCTTGCTACTTGGAGACGATATGCAATTCTACTTATCTCAGATCTTGGTTTCGTACTCTAGAACTTATTTGAATATCTCTTGAAACATTTTGTTGCCATACAATGCTTAGGAAGTGATTTAGGCCATGTTTGAACCGTTTGAGCTTTTCTAACAATCCCTCTACATGTATTCATCCCTAGTCAACCCATTTGAGCCTACGTTAAGCCTTTCTTTGTGTAAACCATTCTTACCATAATGAACCTCTGTTTTCTTATTCTTACTTATTCTATGAGCAATTAAAGTTGTCTTCAAAAGAGAGTTATAAAGAATGCAAGGTTTTTGGAGCAAAAGTGAATCATTAGTGCCATAATCCAAGTGTTGAAAGAAATAAATTTGGGGGTATTGGTAACTAATCAAAAGAGGTAATGAAGTGTGACCAATGTAGTCACGGCCCTAGGGTGTTATAAAAGAGAAGATCATGGTGATCTAGGGTAAAGAGCCACAAAATTAGGCCAAAGAAACAGATATGAAGGTGCTGAAATTATGTTGAAAATGTGCTCATGTATGTGTTCCTTGCTTGTTACAAAGTTCAGTAATCTCTTATGCTCTTACCTGTGCTTTAATTGTGCTCAAAATATTGTATATCTCATATCCCTTCTTTCATTCAACCATTGCCCTAAACCTCATTACTACCCTTGTAAAGTCCTTTTGATCGTTGGTATTGTATGGTATTACTGTGGAGAGCTGATTTGATAATGAGCTTATGGGGTTCGGAATTCTTGATTTTGCTCTAAGTGTGTGCGCATGTACTTATCTGAGTTGCAGGTGTTGTACTGATTCGGAATTCACACACTACACTTAAGGATGTCATTGTGAGCTTTGGTTACCCTTGAATCATATGTGGAACTTAGATTGTGATTGTTGTGTTTCTTTGGGACCATATACGTTGGTGATTCTTTGAGGATATTGTTTGGAAGGCTAGTTGCTTATTTCCTGTTTCCTAAGTTGTAGTTTTATTTTGTTTTGCTCGAGGACTAGCAAAATCTAAGTTTGGGGGTATTTGATAAGCTCATAATTTCACACATTTGCATGCCTTCTTTCCTTAATAATTTTTCTTAGCTTCTCTTTATTTTGAGTCTCTTACCTATGTTTGTGTGCTTTGTAGGTTAAGACAGCAAGGGGATGACATTTGATACAATTCATGCATGTTAAGGGCTGAGTGGCACAAGAGGAATATGTGCTTAAAGACAAAACCAATTTGTGCCACACTCCTTGTCAGTCCAGTTTCGTAGGTCATCTTGCAGGCCTCATTTCAGTAACTTACACAGGTCGGATGAGGAGACATCCTTCATAGAAGTTGTTCCAATGGGTGTCAATTATAACATATCCACATTTCAGCCCAATTGCATAAATCTAGAGCCCTCAACACGTCAAAGACTGAACCAAGTTCACAGAAATGTCATGTTGGCTGCCACTACATTTAATGTGGCTACATCCCTAGAGCCATGTGCTACACATGGGCAGCCATACATGGGAGTCAAATCAGCTCAGAAGCTCAAAAAGATGAACAAAAGTCAAGCTTTCCATAAAGAAACCATACCAAAACATGTATTTGTCAGCTGGAGCAGTTGGCAAGTATGGGCAGCTGGAGCAGTTGGGAGCAGCTAAGAGAGGTGTGCTTCACCAGCCAAAGGGGAGCACGAAATTTCACTCTATAAATAGAGAGTTGCACACTCATTCAAGGGAGAGGGTCAGATACACACATTCACTTCATCCATTACTCTCATACACACATTCAGATTCACCACAAAGAGAGAAGGGAGCTTGGAGCTGTCCTAGGAACTTCCTTGCTGCCATCATCTAGTTGTTCTCCTCTCTTTATCCTATCTATGTATTTCTTATTTTCTGTATTCATAGTTATGTCTAACTAATCCATTTAGTTAGGGCTTAGAATGAAGCCCTAGTCATGAATATTCAATGTTATGGATAATTTTATAGTTAATTGATTTCCTTGCTTTTATTATCAAGTTGTTAATCTCCAGTTTATTATGTGCTTGATGTATGTTTTCTTGGAGTAGCTAACTAGGATTTTATGCATCTAGCACAGGTTGGGAAGGGGTTTAGATTCACCAATTCTACTCTCCTTTCACAAGCAACACATGAATGGCCTAAGAATCATTCAAGGGGTTAATAACCATAGGTTGACTAGGACAGATACCATGTTCTAGGACTTGTGTGATTATCATATTCTCAAGGAGCTTAATGACTCTTGTATGCTTTATTCTAAGTAGATACCATGCTTAGGTTGCATATTAGAGATCACGTGTTGTGTAGATACCATGCATAATCACATGCCTTAGGAGAATCATGCATCCTGCACCTAGATACCATAGGCTTGTATGCGATGATCTATTGTTGATGAAGCTTGAGTCAATTTCTATGCATTCATAACTTGGATAGGAAAACTAGTGGTGGATTCCAAGGCTCTAACACATTTCAATCATTGTTTCACAACTTGTTGATTGCTGCCAGTTTTTACTTTCGAGCACTTTCATTTCACTTTCTTGTTTTCAACAACAAAACCCCCAATTTCGAGCGCGTGTGTGGTGCTAGGATTCTGTCCTAGACCTTGAGTAATTAGCAAGAGGCATTGTTGAATTCGACCTTGCCTTTAGCTAGTTAGCCAGTTTCTTTGTTCTATGTTTTTCTAGCATTCTAAGTAATTTAACTTGGAACCAAGTTACCATTCTCCGTGGGATCGACCTCGTATTTACATAAGCTATACTATAAACGGTTCGTGCACTTGCGAGAATTAAAGTTGCTGTTTTTAATAACTCATTTTAGTTGTTAAGAATAGGCTCAACACCTCATTGTGAGGGTTGTCCAACTTGCCTCCCTGGGGGCCTAGCCTTTCGAGAGCGCTTCTCTGTGAGTTGACAGCTGAGCGCCTTTTTTCGCGATCCTCGTTGCGATGGTTGTTTGGCTGACCTCCTTGGGGGCCTAGCCTTTGATGTACATTTCCCTGCGAGCCCAAGCGGGCACGGACGTCGAGTCGTCTACCGACGTGTTCATCCATCCTTCTCTCCTCGCCTGGTTGTCCAAGGCCAATGTTTTGAGCAAAGCCTATTTGGTTGATGAGCTGCCTCATTAGATTGCTTTGGTCGTCCATTCTCTGAGCTAGCTGGTCAACTCTTAGATTAAGGTCTGCTTGACTTCATGGATCGGGAGGAGAGAAGTGTGTGGAGCCCAATTGCACACGGGCTAGGTTTTCACTGAAGGTGTATGCAGGAGCGTGCGTCGCGCGTGGAGGCAATGGAGGGAATGCTTGGAGTTGCTCCAAGACCGGCCCTAGGTCGGAGGTGGTAACGAGTCCACCTTGATGGGAAGTTACGCCATGTTCGGCGGCGATGGCCGGTGCGGTGGTGAGAGGTGGCGGTGCCACCATGTCGATCACGGGATCGTGGGTGGAGTGGCTTTGGGTCGTCGCGGATCTAGCCATCGCGGCGGCTTTGCCTCTCGTGTTCATGCTTCCAACCATGGTTGTTTGGAAGGCTTCGGTGAATTGGAAAATAGGAGGAACGGATTCCTTGAGCACGCGTTGAGTATACCTCGTGCTCTCAATGAAAGCACCAATTTGAGGGAGCAAATTTCCCCACGAGAATATTCGCCCAAGATTCCTTCGTCTTCTCCGCCTCTCTCTCTCCTTGCAAAACAGATCGAAGTAAAAGACCACACCCGGGGGGTGTTGGCCAAAGGCCCTCCGATGCCTAAGTTAGGTAGGGTAATTCAAGGAAAACCGGGTGGCCGGAGCCTTGAGTGAGAGAGAGAAAGAGAGGAGGTGGCTAGGGTTTTTGAGAAATAATTTCTGCAGAGCTTTAGTAAGAACTTAGGCGTACCTCAACCATTGTGTGTGGCTATGCTTTTATAGTAGTCTCGGAGGCTAGGGTTTCAAAGGAATAATTCCGTAGATGGAAGGGAATTATTCCTCCCCTTTTTGGAATTGATTTGATTAATTAGGGATTTGATTAATTATGGTAAATCAAATCCCTAATTGTGGTAGGTATCAAATCAAATCCTGATTCAATTAGGTAACTCCTCATTTAATTGGAAATCGTGGTAATTAACCAAACCAATTCTCAACCTAATTAGGTAACGTTCAATTTAATTGGGTAATTCCCAATTAAATTGAGTAACTCCCAATTAGGTTGATTAATTCCCAATTGGGTCAAATAATCCCCAAATGGTAGGAATTATTTGACCTAGGGTTTGATTTAATTAAGTTCCCACAACCTTATGCAGCAGGTTCCCAAGTGTGCCCTTCAGCATGTCTTTCGTAAGAAGAATATTGTTGCTGACCGTTTGGCTAATTGGAGTTATCAAGTGGATCTTGGGTTGTGCGTGTTTGAGCAGGCCCCTAGTTGGTTAAGTGCTTATCTTGTTGATGATCTGCTTGGAATTGTTCATTCTAGATTAGTCTGTTTAGACCAGTTTGTGTAGTCTGGTTCTTGGGGCTTTGACCCCATACTTAGTCCAAAAAAAAAAAAAAAAAAAAAAAAAAAGAAAAGAAAAAAGCAGTCCGTCCACAGCAGAAAATTCCTCGCAATATCTCCTTGCCTTGACGTCAACCATGCACTCCCCCTTCCAATATTCAATTGTTTTATTTATTTGAAATCTCCAATTAGTCCTCATCAAAAATCACAAGAAGATTAGTCCCGTCTCTGTCAATATGTGTGTGTGGCTTTTTTTTTTACTCATATCATGATATATCAACGATTTCCATAATCTTCGTCCATGCTAGTAAATAATATTGATGTCACTCCGAGTTAAATATATTTTCTGAATCACGTCAAAAAAATTACTTGTAACCATATTTATTATTGTAACCTCAATTATTGAGGAATGTATTGGTGTTGTATAGGATTGACACAAATTGTTAATTGGAAGTGGGAGAGGAGACTAATTTTTTGTTTTTTTTTTTAATGAGAAAAACTTTAGGAGGAGGGGAGGCTCTCTCATCTCAAGGTCAAGACACCAAGGTATTTTTGAGGACTTACGAAAGGAGACTAATTTCGATACATTGATAGTTAATTTATATTTTGCTTTAGATTTAGAAGTTTGATCAAAACTACATACTTTTTCTTTTGTGGAATTTTCCTTTCCTTTGACCCAGATTACGCAGTAGTTAACACAAATGCTAATGGATGTGGCCAACGCTTAATCTGGTTGCAGAAAGAAAAAGCAAAAGAGAGAAGAAAGTTGGTCCTCAACCACTCCTGTTTCAATCAATGGTTTAATATTCAATCAATCCTCAAAAGTCAAAATCAGTACCACTCCTGTTTCAATCAATGGTAATGGCTACGGCTTCTACAACTCATCCTACGGGGAAAACCCCGACCAGGTTTATGCAATCGGGCTATGTCGAGGGGATGTCACGGTGGACATTTGTCGTGACTGCCTCAGCAAAGGCACACAACAGCTCACACAGGTCTGTCCCAATCAAAAGGAAGCTTTCGGCGTATTTGACCTGTGCACGCTTCACTACGCCAACCGCTCTATCTACGGAGCCATTGAAACTTTTCCTGCTTTCCGGTGGTATAACGTACAGAACGTGTCCAACGTCGACGGGTTTTTTCAAGAGCTGAGGACGCTACTGGATGACCTAAGGGGTCAAGCTGCAGGGAACAGTTCACTTCGAAAATTTGCGGTAGGGACCGCAACCAGAGACGGATCCATTAAGGCGCAAAGAGGTACAGTTGCACCTCTCTTTGCCGAAAGAACCATTGTAGGTGCTTCAAACTGCTCCTTTGCTCAACTGGTGTACAGATTACCTTATTTCCATTTTCAACATTTAAGTAAATATCTTTGTCCTTTTACTTTAATTTATTTTTATATTACTCCATTTACTTAAGTTTACAATGTAAATAAGGAAGTACCTCCCATAAAATCCCATAAAATCAAGTTTTTTTATTTGAAAGGCGCACACCGGAATTTAGTTAGACTCTTAGGTTTCTGCTTAGAAGGAAGTGAAAGGCTTCTTGTCTATGAATTTGTCCCTAATGCAAGTCTCGATCACATCATATTTGGTATGTCTGGAATTATGCATTGTTTTCGTTTAACTTCGAATGTTTATTATAAAATTCCAATTGTGTGACGTGTATGCAAGCAAACATTGTAATTGAAGTCTTGATTTTGCATTAATATATTTGCAGACCCAACACAGCGTGCACAACTAGACTGGGTGAGGCGCTACAAAATCATAGTAGGCACTGCTCGAGGCCTCCTTTACCTCCACGAAGACTCTCGCCTTAAAATTATTCATCGTGATCTCAAAGCTAGTAACATCTTGATAGATGCAGAAATGAACCCCAAAATTTCAGATTTTGGCATGGCAAGGTTGTTCGTTCTTGATCAAACGCAAGGCAATACTAGTCGGATTGTTGGGACCTTGTAAGAATATGCACTTAACTGCCTGTGGGCTTATGTCTGTTATGTCAACAATTTCCTTTCCATATGTGTTGGTGAACGCGGACATTCTTTTTGTTGATATGCAGTGGGTATATGGCTCCAGAGTATGCAATGCATGGGCACTTTTCTGTTAAGTCCGATGTCTACAGTTTTGGTGTGTTAGTTCTAGAGATAGTCAATGGACAAAAAAATAGTGGCTTCAGGCATGGAGAAAATGCGGAGGATCTTCTAAGCTTCGTAAGTGAAAATATAATATAGTTTTGGTATCTCAATACAATTTAGTGCAACGAATCAAAGAAAGAAAACTTATCTCTGATTAAATTCACAAATCATTGCAGGCCTGGAGAAGTTGGAGGGAAGGGACAGCTTCAAATCTAATAGATCCCACATTGAAGACTGGTTCAAGAAATGAAATAATGAGATGCATCCACATTGGATTATTATGTGTGCAAGAAAATGTAGCTGATAGGCCAACCATGGCTTCTGTTATTCTCATGATGAATAGCTACTCCTTCACTCTCCCAGTGCCCTCCCAACCTGCATTTTATTTGCATAGAAGCATTGGATTGGACATGCCGTTACGATCTGAATATAATTCGGGGGCAACAAGGTCAGATCGATCCAAGAGTAACTCTGTCATGGTAATGGAATATGAGACTTTTACTGAACCACATCCTCGCTAGTGGTTGAAGATCGATCCAAGCCTGTTGATTTGTGGAGAAAACTATCCAAGTCTGTTGATTTTCAGGATCTGGATCAATGTGAATCAAACCAGAGTGTAATTTATTATATTTTTATGACAATTCTGTATAATGAATATCCTGTTTTTGATGATTCATGCATATAGAATAATATTGCTGATGAGCTCCCGTTCAACCATTCCTTTAGCAGCTGTTTTGTTGCCGGTGTTGCCTGATGAGTCATCATTCAGGCTGAGGCATGGGCTGGTCTTGTTCATTGTGGGATGCTTCGCTTCCTGGAACATTCCAGCAACTAAAAAGTCATCATTCAGGCTGGGGCATGGGCTGGTCTTGTTCATTATGGGATGCTTCACTTCCTGGAACAGTCCAGCAACTAACATATAAAAAGTCATTTATTTTATTAGTTGATCCACTATGCCTTTTTTTGGTTGTTAGCATCTAAGATAACGTAAAATATCAGAGACCCTATATATGAAAAGTCATTTATTTTATTAGTGTAGACTGCATATGTTAATATATAAAAAGTCAAGGATATTATCAACATCGGGGTGGTGGCGCAGTTGGCTAGCGCGTAGGTCTCATAGCTTCTGAGTTATCCTGAGGTCGAGAGTTCGAGCCTCTCTCACCCCAACAATCTTTTACAATTTTAAATTAAATTTTCACCCACCCACCCAAAGAAGTGGGTTGCTTTTACCATTTTGGACATGGCACTCTGAGAAATGGGAAAGGAGAATTTGTGGGCATTTTGGGATTCCAGAAGTCCAGGAACACAGAAGCCCCTCCAGTCCTTTGTAACCTTCTGTTATATAATATCACGTGGGCTTGCATAGACAACTAAATAATGAGAAGGCATATGACCCACTTATAGCACAGGAACATCCATGTACAAAAAGATGAAAAAAGAAGGGAACAAAAAAAGTGGTGGCCTTTCACTTTTTTCCTTTTGTTCTTTTAGTTGCTTTGCTTTTGCATGGCCTTTTTCACGTGACTTTCTTCACGTGATCAATCCAAGAAATGTTCCCTCGAAAGCACCCAGTGGGAAGCTTGATGTATAGTTGTTGGGAATGTTGTCATGGGATTGAAATGGCATGGAACGACGAGTGGAAGCATAAATGGGCCTGGAGTTGGTAAGGGAGAGGAGTTTTCTCACACACGTGTTGTTAAAGTGTCACCACCACTACCCAATATCACCACCATCATATAGTTAGTACATAATACTTTTAACATTATGTCCAATTACAACAATTCTATATTAAAACTTACTAAATAGTTTTGACATTGTTTTTTATACTAACTACACTTTAAAATATTATTTACCAAATATGAAACAGTTTTACTTTAGAGCAATCACAAATGCTCCCTGCCGTTAGGTTCTGTCAAAAACTCTGTTAGTTTGCTGATGTAAGATCCCACATCGACCAAACGGAGAGGGGGTGATGTGCCTTATATGGCACACCTCGCATCCATCTAGCACGAGGCCTTTTGGGAGCTCACTGGCTTCGGAGTTGTAAGAATTCCGAAGTTAAGCGAGTGGGAGGCTGGAGCAATCCCAGGATGGGTGACCACCCTGGGAAGTTGCTCCGTGAGCTCCCAGAAACAAAACCGTGCGGGCTGGTGAGAATGTAGCCAGGCCCAAAGCGGACAATATCGTGCTACGGCGGAGTCGGTCCGGGGCGTGACAATTTGGTATCAGAGCTCTAGGTTCAATTCCCTGTGGACCCTGCACTTTATGTGCATCCCTAAATTGTGGGGATCAAAATGGGTTCCATCTCGGAATGGCACATTCGCGACGTTGAGGACGTCACAAAAGTCAAATTATTTCACAAAGGAAAGGTGCATAGGCCGCCGGAGCATGAGTAGAGCTGGAGCTTTACCACAGACAGTGGTTGTTTCGGAAGTTCCGGAAGATTGCGAGTAGAAGCCGAAGGTTTTGCATAGGGTAACACCTGTACTTAGAGTACAGTTGGATGTTCCTATGACAAATTTGTTTATGCGTCCGCATAAGCGGGAGGATATGGAGTTGATCAACCTGCTTCTAGGGATCCTCCATTGCCTGAACATGTTACTAATTTTCGACTGTGTGCCTAAAGCACCGAGTCGAAGCTACTAAGAGCACAACCTTTCCCTAGGAGGAGCAACTCCTTGATATTGGATCAAGGGATCCAAGATCTGAAAGGTGGCGTTAGAATAATCGAAGTTACAAGTGTCTCTTACAGAAAGAGGCTCGTGTGTGGTGGGATACTGTGGTCAAATCCAAGGATGAGACCCAGATGGATTGAGTAATCCTACCTACGGAGATGGAGAGTACTTTGGGGTCTCATCTCTTGTGAGCACGTCTGAGTAGAGGTCTTTCATTGGAATCAGAAATGGATCATGGTCGAGAGAGATCGATGATGATTACAATTCGGTAAAAATGATCCTCTCTGACTTTCCTCTCAAAGAATCGTGTTGGCAAATTAAAGGGAGAAGTAGTGGAGTTGGGCGGAATCATACCTCATTCGCGTGGACTTGAATGCCGCGATTGACAGGAGTGGAACATTAGGGTTCTTCCTCCTTGCTCTCTCACGTGGGCTCGCCATAGTTAGAGAAGGAGACTTTTCTTTCTCTGCTTGCTTAGTTAGAGCTTTTGGCTTGGTTGACAACACGGTTGTGGAGAAAGAACTTAGGAACCCAAGTCGTAGATGCGGGCCCCATGCTCACAACCCTTCGAGTGACAGGTAGGAAATTTCGGGGACGAAATTTTTATAAGGGGGGTAGTCTGTAACACCCCGACCCCAAATTTCCCCAAATTTTACCCTCATTTAATTATTTAATTATTTAAGGGTATTTTAGTCATATTTTTAACCGGAGAGAGTTTGGGACCGCGACTTATATTTTTGGATAGGTCGTACTGAGACGAGTTCATAGACACGTAGTGGGCTCGAATCGGAGTTGTAACGAGAGAGATATGGTCAAGAGAAGCCCAGTGGCATAACCGTAAATATTTTGAAATGGGATTTTTTATAAAAATCTGGTTTTCTCTCTCTCTCTCTCTCTCTCTCTCCCCCGCGCGACCTCTCTCTTCTCTCTCTCTCCCGTTGCTGCCGTCGCCTTCCAAGAGGCGCCGGCGCCGCCACAGGGCACCACCGGCCACGGGACCGGTGGCGTTCGAACCGCCGTCGCCCCTCCTTCCTTCCCCGACCGATCTCCGCCGGCGACGCGACCTGTGCTGGTCGGAAAATGCAGAAAACCGCCGGGAAGTCGTCGAAACTTCAACGCCGTCGATCTCCCTCCTCCGGCCACCAATTCCGTCGACCCAGGTATGGATTTTGAAGCTCTCGAGCTGCTCTAGCTGATGGTTGGGTAGGATTACATCAATTCTTAGCGTAGGCAACTCAATTTCGAATTGAAAATCGGTCGAAACTTCGGCCGCCGTGATCGGGCATTTCCGGTCACTTTTTGGGGTAGGTCCAAGAACAAAAGTGACTCCAAATGAGGTGTTTTACCTAGGATAGGAGTTTGGAGTCTTGGTTCCGAGATTTTTCGACGAACCATAATCGCTTTGGACACCCGATCTGCCCGCGCGTGTGGCAGCGCGTGGGCGAGGGTGGTGGAGTGACTCTGGGCAGTTTTGAGATCCTCGTGCCGTCACGAGTGCGTAGGATTTCGCGGATCTCAATTCGGACGTCGTTTGACTATCGAACGGATAATCGCATATTATGCGTTATCCGGGTTCGATAGGTTGGGACCGTCGGATGGTCCCAAATTTAATATATGTCGATCTAGGTATTTCTAGGATCGTGTAGGAATTCACGGATCGCGAATCGGAGCCCCGGATGTTCCGAATAATAATTTTAAGTTTATATTTTATATTAACCGTCGGATCGTGCGATCGTGAGAAATCCGACCGTCCGATCTGAACCAAACTTGCAGGACAAGTGTCCTATACCTGGTAGAACCCATAGAGACTTTCAGATCGGAAATTGGAGGTCGTGGATTCTGCAGGTCCGGTTGACCAGGGTGAGAGTAGTTTGACCCTTGGTTGACCGTGAGTCTCCCGGAGTAATCTCACCTTTCTAAGGGAGATTATCGGGTACTAGATGGTTGTGGAGGGTTACACAACATAAGAAGTAATTTATATAAATATAATTATATGTGGTTGTACAAGGGTACAACAAAGTCTAGAATGTCAGTTTGGAGTGCTATACGCACTACTTTAGGTACCTCCTCGGATGTTGGATCCACTACAAGTACCACCAAGTGAAAGTAGGTCCCGCGTGGCGTAGGTTATCCGGCGTTGGGACAGACCCCATACGTGGCGTTGGTTGTACCGGCGTATGGGGAGCTATGTAATATTATGTTGAGGTCGCACGTGGCGTAGGTTATCCGGCGTGTCGACAGACCCCATACGTGGCGTTGGTTGTACCGGCGTATGGGGAGCTTTGTGATATAATATTGAGGTCCCACGTGGCGTAGGTTATCCGGTGTTGGGACAGGCCCCATACGTGGCGTTGGTTGTACCGGCGTATGGGGAGTTATGTGATATGATGTGCAGGTCTCACGTGGCGTAGGTTATCCGGCGTTGAGACAGACCCCATACGTGGCGTTGGTTGTACCGGCGTATGGGGAGATTATATGAAATGAAATAAGGTATCGCCCAAGTGGGGAATTGAGTTTTAGTGAAGAACTACGTGTGGCTTGATCCCTCAAGGAGGGTACGTAGGCAGCCTGAGGTTATTAGGTGCAGCCGCAGACTAAATATTAGTCATAATTTGGATTTGAATGGTTTGGTAGTTGGATAGGAATTATTGAAAGGCCGAAGGCCATTTGTGTGAATTGCATGAAATTATATTGTGCATGCTGCCAGTTGGGAATATTAAATGCGTTTTTATGCAGGTTGAAATTTTGGGAAATGTCCAATTTATAGGGGAGACTCTGCCGAAATTTCGGCAGGAAGTCTCAGTTTTTAGTAAGCGGGCCTGACATCGGGGTGATGTCAGGAATTCCAAAGGTTTCGTCTCGGGTTTTTGAGAAAATTCGGGGCGGGTCCTTAAAGTTGGTATCAGAGCCACTCTGCCGTGTGGTGCGAGTGTGCCGACGAGGACGTCGGGCCCTTAAGGGGGGTGGATTGTAAGATCCCACATCGACCAAACGGAGAGGGGGTGATGTGCCTTATATGGCACACCTCGCATCCATCTAGCACGAGGCCTTTTGGGAGCTCACTGGCTTCGGAGTTGTAAGAACTCCGAAGTTAAGCGAGTGGGAGGCTGGAGCAATCCCAGGATGGGTGACCACCCTGGGAAGTTGCTCCGTGAGCTCCCAGAAACAAAACCGTGCGGGCTGGTGAGAATGTAGCCAGGCCCAAAGCGGACAATATCGTGCTACGGCGGAGTCGGTCCGGGGCGTGACAGCTGACGTGGCATATAGTACATCACAAAACATCCCTGAGGTTTACACACTTATCATAAAAAATTAAAAAATTTCATAAGGACCATTTGTGATAGGTGTGTGAACCTCAAGGATGTTTTGTGATATACATATATGCCATGTCAACAAACTAACGGAGTTTTTGACGGAACCTAACGACATGGACCATTTGTGATCATGCATACTAACCTTGAGGACCACGAATGACAAAAAAAAACATTAAGGATGCAATTTGATAGTTTCGTAAACCTTAGGGACGTTTTGTGATAATAAGCATAAAAAGAAGGTGAAATTCAAATTTCTTAGAATGAGATTATACCAAATTGTAGATACCTAATCCACTAATAATCAACCTTAAAACATCCACGTGACAGTAGAAGAAAACAACGTTATATATAGTCACTGACATCCGTGACACATGATAAGGTGACTAAAAATAATGAACACAAATACTCATAAGCCATCCTCTTGTGCCAAGTGACTATTAATTATTTTTTTCTTGTAGTGGATAACTGACCCTCTTGTCTTAGCCAAATCTCATATTTGAATCATGAATTCAAAATAGAAGCATTACCCCTCCCATGTCAAAAGAGAAAAAGTCGTGTACATAGGGCGCGAAGTATCATACTTTTTATAAATAAAAAAAATTAGAAAAATATGCTTTATTCATAATATAGAAGCACTCTAAGAATATACAAATGATACCGATCACACTTGCTTTCCTTTTCACTAAATAAATTATGGCATATACATACATATGGTTTTGGACCGAAATTTTTCTTGTTGTTTTCAAGAGGTTAGGCGCTACCATTAATATATGCTGCTCAAGGACCGAAGTTTTTGTGGTCAAGAGGTTAGGCATATTGAAACTTTTGAAGATTGCAATAACGTCAAAAAGGACTCTATTTGATACTATATTTGTAATCACATTATGTGAAAAAGTACGACAGAATATAGTTCCTAATGTGATATATAATTGTGATTTCAATCAAAAGCAGAGTCACTTTTAAATTGGGCTAAGCTTTAGCCGATTGCAAGTTTTCAAAATATAGCAATTTGGTGTTAATTTTTTTGAAAATTCATTCTATGAATTGAAAATTATTCAACCTCGTTCCATCAAGAATTAGCTCGACTGCATCCGAATAACTCCTCATACAAAGCGCTCACACATAATAGACGGAAGAAAAAAATTATAACCTAATCTTGAGTAAATTTCTAGCTTCGCCCTCGATTGTTATAGTAGTAGTGGTCAGAGAGAATTTAGGAGAAACTTTCATGAAAATGCATAAAAAGTCACTACTATTCATCCCCAAGGGACAGCCACATAAAAGAAGAAAAAATCTGTACAGAAATGAGTTAAAAAGGAATGGGACGTTGCCAATGATTGATGTGCTCACCTTAAGACTGGCTCGGAATCACAAGATGATTACAATAGTCACCTGCCCTTGTTTCATGGGTCCCTTCCCTCTCATATCATATTAACTTGGGGTCAGTTGAGGAATTACATAGTCACCGACTACTTTGTGCGTCAATTTTCATTAATATTTAATGTTCCCACACAGGTCAGTTTTAAATCTAGAATGGAATCCATGAAAAGAGGACGAAACAAGAATTATTCATACCCAAAAAAAAAAAAAGGAACAAATATATTGTATTATCTTGTCTATATCAATGGAATTTCATGTCATAAATTCAACACTAAATTATTTTTAAAACAAATATTATAATTAGGGCTTTAACGTCGTAATGATTTATGAATTCTTATGTTGAGTATTAAAAATATTTTACTTTAACGTGTTCATTTCATAATAGAGTGTGATGTATTTTCAGGATTTAGAGAAAAATACTTCCCTCTTTATTAGGTAAGTATAAACTTTTACATTCTTATTAATAGTAATGTGACACGGTACAGAAGTTTTCTTTTTATATTTTTACTAATTTTTTTTTAATATATATGTCAAACTATTATCGTAAGAATAAGAAGTATTTCCTTATTAATAAAGAAGCAAGTAATATATATATTTTTTTAATGTTTTACCGTTTGAGGCATGTAAACTGTTTAAATTGATTTCACTATGGCAGGGTAGGCAATGGGAGCTATTACTTAGGATACTCACATCTGGGTCCCATCAATCCTTGTGCTCACAACGTGGCCTCATGCAGGGACATACGTGTCATGGCCCTACCCTACAGTGTTAATTATGTCCTTGATTCCCCCAGTCTCTCCCCCCAGTCTCAGTCCCAGATGGGACAGCATTAACGCAAGAGAAGCTTAATAAACTAACTACAACTTGAAGAGGGAGGGAGCACAGAAGTCAACTATTTCAACCCTCGGTCTCACACCATGCTTTCCCAGATCGCAGATCTGACGGCTGTGAAGACTAAGGTGGAGTACGAAGTCAAATGCCCCCATACTGTAGAAGGACGTGGCACTGTTTTTTTAAATTTATTATTTATTAGGGTTAGGACTTGGAAGAACTGATTGAAGTCAAAATCCCAGCATTGATTTTCCCAAGTCATAATAATGGGGAATTTTCGGGCTCCATTAAAATAATTGTAAGTATTGCAAAGAACAGGACTCGTTGCCGACAACCTATCTGAAGAAGATCGAACCCCACTATGTTTCTCTTTTTGTTTTTCCCCTCTATGTAACGGATTTTCTCTATTGGAACTTTGCATTGGAATCAAATAATTTAGATATAACAAAAGTCTAAATTTGTGTGTTCTTAAAACTACATGTATATATCACATCAACTAATTAAAAGGACATAATTCTTATATTAGTTTTAGATTTTGCCATAGTATCAGAACACTTTTAGTAATCGCTATAAACCTTTTACAAACTTATATTATCATCTGATTAAGTGAGGTATAATAAAGGGTTATATTAAACTTACTTTGTGGATCAATGTCACATTTTTATTTTTTATGTATTAAGGATTATGCTTTTCATGAGGTTTGTAGCTCTAATGGTCAAACACAATATTACAATAGGCTTAATATCACAAAACGTCCTTAAGGTTTACGAAACTATCATTTTGCATCCTTATTTATTTTTTATTTTTTGTTATTCGTGATACTCAAGGTTAGTATGTGTACTCACAAATGGTCTCTGCCGTTAAGTTCTGTCAAAAACTCCGTTAGTTTGCTGACGTGGTGTGTGTGTGTGTATATATATCTATTACAAATGGTCATTGCGAATTTTTTTTATTTTTTCATTTAAAATTCATAAAATTTTAAATTATTTATTGGAGATGTGGGCTCCACATATATGCCACATCAACAAACTAATGGAGTTTTTTAAAAACAATTTAAAAATGAAAAAACCAACATTTTATAAATTTTAAATTATTTTTTTAAAATATATATGGTATTTTAAATACACGTGGTACTATAATATTGGAGATGTAGGCTCCACACATATAAATTTAGAAATGAAAAACCAAAATCTTAAATGAAAAAACCAAAATTTAATGCACCAAGGTTTTTTCATTTTTCAATTTTATGAAGGCTTTATATTACTAAACCTTAAACCCTTGGTTTTTTCATTTAAAATGCATACAATTTTGGTTTTTTTTTATTTTTAAATTTTATGAATTTAAATGAAAAAACCAAAAAATTTCACTAGGACCATTTGTGACCGTGAACCTCAAGGATGTTTTGTGATATATATAAACAACGTCAGCAAACTAACGAAGTTTTTAACATAAACTGACGTCAGGAATCATTTGTGAGCACATATACTAACTTTGAGGATCACGAATGACACAAAAAAATAGAACAACAAAGATGCAATCTGATAGTTTCATAAACCTTAGGGACATTTTGTGATATTAAGCCTATTACGATAATAATAAACTCGCCTATTTGGGACTTGAGTTCAATTTATGACGACAATAAACTCACCTACTTTGGTCGACACTAGACTAGTGTCACACCATATAACATGTTTTTGTTGTTTTCTTTCAAAAATTTCAACAAACAAGCATAGTCAGTGCCAAACTCTATCGTTTAAGATATATACGAACTCCTTAAGCTTGTGGTCTTCTTTGAAGCAATGTTTTGTTGTTTTGTTGAATACAAACGATATTTGAAGAGGGAAAACGAACATAAAACCTCATATGCATGAGTAAATGCTCTTAATCACTTCAGCCTAAAATGGGAATTAAACTTGAAAGACTTGTGATTTAAAAGTTGATGGGGGTGAAAAAAGTCAAAAACATGTAAACTCGAAAGTAGGATGAGGTTTCTGATAAACCCTTTTCGTCTTTCTAATGGCCAATTAAAAAACTGACAAAACAAAAGTGGGCAGACTTTAATTGTAATTATTGACCATTGAAATTTGAAGTCATTGTCTAAAAAAATTTGTCATTAACTCAAAATATCATAAATGGATGACACTAAAATAATAAATCCACTAAGCAAAGAATATATATAGTGGTTTAATTTCTAACTAAATTGCTCTCACACCCAGTAATCCAGCAGAGGGACCCCCGGTAAAACCGCGTGTTGTAGAGAGAGACAGAGTGAGGGAGCGCGCGCTCTCCTCCACTCTCCACTGCCTACTTGCCCCATGTGACTGATCTCATCACTTGCTGCCTTCCCATTAAAGTCTCCCTCTTCCTCTCTTCCTTTCTTCACTTCTCTCTATGTACAGGACACCCACCAAGCTATATATAAATCCAAGCCTTGCTAATCTTTCACTCTCTCTCTCTCTCTCTCTCTCTCTCTCTCTCTCTCTCTCTCTGTCTTGTATATATATATATATATATATATAGTTCTAGATCTTTGAAGCCCTCATCAGAGATCTTGGTTTCAGAAATGGCTCCACTCATGTACTTGAGTTTCAGAAAGGTACTTTTGCTTTCTCTTGTTAGTGTGTTCCTCTTTTCTACTCTTCTCCTTTCTGTCTACTCAGAGCCTCAACTTGAGAGCTCACAGTTTCTTGGTACAAGGAAAATGTCAGAGTTAGATAAAAATCAAGACCAGCCTAAGAAAATCAAGCCTGCCAATTCCCTTTCCTCCAAAAACCAAACCAAGCTCATCAAGCCCGCCTTGTCTTCCTCCAAGAACCAGACCAAGCTGATCAAATCTAGCCTATCCTCTAAAAACCAAACCAAGCTCCTCAAACCCAACCTCTCCTCCAAGAACCAAACCAAGCTTATCAAATCCAGTTCCAATTCCATCAAGACATCCTCATCCCCCACCAAGAATATTGAGCTCAAAAAGCTCAATTCCACATCAAAATCCTCCAATTCTGTCAAACCCAATTCAATTTCTAGTAAGAAAATCTCAGATCTAACCAAGCCAAGCACTCCCAAGAACAAAACAACCAAACCCACCACCACCACAAAACAATCCCAAAACCCACCAAAAACAGAGAAGAAACCCACCCAACAAAAACCCAAAAAGCCAATTGAGCCCAGCTGGATTGATCAAGAAGATGACACTGATTTTGTCTCAGATTTCACTGATTTGCCTGGAAAATTCCAGCAAACCTTGATTCCAGATTTAGAGAGAATCTCAACCACTTCAAAGATTTATCTCAACAAAGCCAACAAGCAAATGACAAACCAGTTCAAGCCCATTGTTGGCAACAAATATGCTGCCACAATTGCCTCCATAGTCTCCTGTGCCTTCCTCTTGATCCCTCTGCTCTTAGTCTCTCTCCTCTTCAACCGCATCAAAGCCTATTTCTCTCTCCAGAAGCTCTTGATCTTCATCCAAGTCTACCTCTCCATCTACTTCTCCATCCTCTGCCTCTCCTCCCTCGTCACTGGGCTCGAGCCCCTCAAGTTTTTCTACGCCACTTCGCAGTCCACCTACGTTTGCCTACAGGTGCTGCAGACGCTCGGCTACGTGCTGTATCTGTTGCTACTTTTGATGTATTTGATCCTGGTTTTCTCGACGGATTCTGGGCTGGGCTCGAAAATGTTGGGCCTGGGCCAGACCTTCGTGGGCTTTTCTGTTGGGCTTCATTACTATATGTCGGTGTTTCACAGAGCCGTGCTGAGACAGCCACCCAAGACCAACTGGAAGGTGCATGGGATTTACGCCACGTGTTATCTTGTGATTTGCCTGTTTGCTACAGCTGAGAGGAGGAAGAAGGCTTACTTGGAAGAGGGGGGTGAAGAGGGCAAGAAGAGCTAATTTTGTTGAATAAAAATTAGTGGGTTAAAAACCAATCAAATTCTTGGTATACAAAGTGAAAAATCACCTCCTATTTTCACCTCTCTTTTATTATAGTAGTTTTTTGTTTTTATTTTTTTAGATTTAGGAAGAATTTATTATTTATCCTGCCATAAGCTCTGGTGGCATGTAATACCATTGGCCAAGAACCCTGGTGTTATGAAATAAATTATGCAATTGGGACAAACTTGTCATATTGCTTCTTTTTTTTTTAATGTAGTTGCTATTTACGTGTAATTCTGCATTCGAAAAGTGGTAGTAGCATTTCCCTAAGTTAAACTCAACTAATTTAGTTATGATGTTATACAATTGCACATTTGTTTGTTTGTTTGTTTGTTTGTTTTTAGAAAAAAAAAAAAAAAGCGATAGTTAAAATTATTGTAAATTAATCTATTCGTAAGAAGAAGGATTTGAACTTGAGGTATTCAAACTTAAGTGTAAAGAGACGGACTCTTCCCTGACCAATTATCATAAACAAAATTTGTTGAAAGTTAGTTTTTTTAATTCTAATTGATACACATCTCCATGTGTACTTTAATTTGGGAACATGTGAATTTTCCATGGGAGGTTTATTGTCACATCTCCTCAAAAATGGAGGAATGCTCAATGAAGTGTTTCTTTTTTTTTTTTCTTTTTTTTTTAAGTCAAGGGACGTGTTTCTTTAACTAAAATGGGTATTGAGATTATTCCCCAATATCTCTCTGTTAATATACATTTGTTGTGATTCGTAATTTCCCCGATATTTATTAGGCACATAATGAATTCCTGCACCGACTGGATTGATGTAGGTGTCGGTGGCTGCATGGCCTAATGTACAACCGACATTTTTGCTGCTGTAATTTTATCCTAATATTTTGTCCTGTACATTTATAAGTAATAAGTCTCCGTTATATCCTCGTCAAGTCAAGGGTGGAGTTGCCTTCAATTCAATTGATGGAGATTTGGAGTATTTGAAAGCTAGCGACTGCCTGCCAACTACTATTTTCCACCATATACCTAAATTCTATTGACATCATGTAGCAAAAGCTCCCGGTCATTTTCACCATTCACCTTCCTAAGAGCCCTTTTATTTATTTCATTTGTCACATACTTTTTGTTTGTTTGTTATCATCAGAAGCGCAACATGATACCATTCAAGGCCAAATATGTTTGGGGATATTTTAACTTGTTTTTTCAGTATAAGTGATAGTCTAAATTATAAAAGAGATAGATTTTTTTCACACACACAACTATAATGCTGTGAGGATTTGAACTTGAGACTTATCGTGTGTTTGGCAAAAGGAAAAAAAGACGGAATTTGAAAAAAAAATCGTGATTTCACCAATGGAAAAGGGAAATCCATGTGTTTGGCAAATCACTTGCGGGAAATATGGAGGGATTTCCCAATCCAAAATCCCAAGTTTAAATCCTATCATAATTGGTGGAATTGTGCAAATCTCAAGAGCGAGGGAAATTTCATTTGTTGCATGCCAACAAAGACACCTATATCAGTTTTCTAACAAGAGTGGGAGAAGAAGGCCATCTATCCAAGTTTCGCTGGTAAGCTTTCAATCTAGTTGCAATTTTGAACTTTTTTGTGTTGATATTATTGATGGGTATTCAATTTAATAGGTTTGATAAATCTATCTCTACTTTGTTTTGGTTATCTGATTCTTTATCTAATGGGTTTGATTGGGCTCTGTTCGTATTCTCTCTCTTTTTGTCTCTTTTTGAAACTAGAATTTGACCCAAAAAAACAAAAGTTAATCATCTTTTTTTATCTGATACAGAGTGAGTGGTTTTCAGATTTTGCCATCTATCATCTTTCAGTCTAAGACTCTGTTTGCTCTAGTAAAGGTATAGTCTCTCAACTTATCCTTGCTTTTTCAATCTATGTTGTTCCAATAAAGGATAGATTATTGTTGTGAAATTATTGTTTCTTGTAGTTTGCATGATTTCTTGTAATTTCTGTTATGGTCTCTTCTTCTGTCTATTTGACTAAGTTTTGGGTTTAAGAATTTGTTTTTGTGGTTTGTCAAACCAGTGAAAAAAGGTATGTATTATTGGAAATTGGGATTTTATTGCATAAGACAAAATATTTAGCCAAGGGCGTAGAACACATTTTTCATTCTCATGTTATCTTTATTAATTATTTTTATTTATTACAAGTACCTTAAATAGTAGTTGGAATGATTGGATTCATTTGTTTTGACTTACTGTTACACTTGTTTTATGAGTAATATAGATGACTTTATCTTGATTACAATTTTGAGTAATAACAGTAGTCGATTATGAATGTTTTTTTTAAGGGATTTGAATGTTACCAGCTTTACAATTGCATGCTTTTGGTTAATCCAACTCTTGCAGAAGAATCAAATGCAGACGTCTTTTACTTCAACTCATAGAAGTTGCCAAGTTCAAAAAATGAAGGGGATTCTTTATCTTGTTTTACTCGTTCTTATGTTGTATTGACTTTTGAAGGGGAGACAGAGACGGTTTTATTCTATGCGAATTTCAGTTTAAAAATTCCTTCTATGATTATCCAAACAGGGAAAATCGTAATTTATGTCAATTCCTAAATTCTATATATAAGATATCCAAACACTGAAATTTGGAATTGACGTAATTTCAAATGTCGTAATTACAAATTCCATCATTTACAAATTCCATGAAAATTAGAATTCCTTCATCTAAATGTATAGTTATAATCTGTAAATGAAGACCATTTTTTACTGAGTTAGACCCTGGAGACACATTGACTTTGAATGCATATAATTAAGACATTGTTTGTTGAGAGCTAGCATCCATTGTTTTTATATTTCCTGTCACCATTTGGGTAACAAGTTTATATGCTATTTTTGGGAAAAAAGGGATTTTAAGATTGTTGACTAGTCTTAAAGGCCGAAAAGGTGCAATATGAAAAGCCCATTTTAGAGAATGGCCCATTCACCAAGGTTTTTAGTTTGGCCCAAATCTTTCTTCAGCCCAGTGCCTGGGTGATGATCATTAAGATGACTCCAAATCTCCATTAGACACAGTTGAATTGATGGAGGTTTGGAGTATTTGAGATTTGGTTTTGGGAGCTTCTATAGTGAGTGGGAAGTTATAAGGGGTGTTTTTGAGGGGTATGTAAGAGCCGTTGGATTTCATCCAACGGTGAGTTTTTAAAAGAGGGTGCATGTAGAATCGGGTTGAAATCTAACCCGTTAGAAACCCAACTTCAGTTGTTCCCCTCTTTCCCTCTCTGTGAAAAACTGAAGCCTTTCTTTTTGAATGTAAAGCAAACCCACAATTAGAAGGATCCAAATCTCCCAAACCTTATAGTCACTCGACTGTCATTAGCTCGTTGGGAGGCCTGCGATCTATAGTATCCTGGGTATTACGAAGAATGGCTCTTACCTAGCTGTTGCCCTGTTTTGATTCTATGGCTCAAGTGAAAACCCCTTCTCTTTTCATTCAGCTGACAAGATTCCAGATGAAAGCAAAGTAGCTTATCTGTTTTTGTAGCTAGAAGCCGCAGCAGCAGTTGTTCCTCGATTTTGGTAGAGATGGAGTCTCAAATACCAAAGAGTCTTCTCTAATGTCCACCACAGTCTTTCAAGCTAACTGACTTCAGAGCTCCCGATTGATTTTGAGAGGTAAGTTCACTTGCTGGATTGATTTTATTGGGTTAGGTTTATTTTTTGTGAGGGTGGGAAATTCGTCATTTGTGGCATCAATAATGTGTCATTTTCTTATGAATATTCAATATACTTAGTTCATTGTTGTTGGTCGGGGTGGAAAATTATGAAATGTAGGTAAAAGAACCTAAACTTAGGCTTAATGACGTTAGGAGTAAGTAGTTGGAGAGGATATTGGGTGAAGTTCTGTAATTGGTGGTTTGAATTACATTTGTGTTCTTAGTTGAACATGTTGGTTCTAATGTTATTTTGACCAGATTATTTCCCAAGAGATGACGTAACTTGTATGAAATTTTGCTTGTGTTTTGTGTAATCGGAAGTTAGGCTATGCGTATTTTGTGTCAATTTGGGCAATGTTTTGTGTAAGTGGAATGCATTGATATGTTGTGATGCAGTAATGACTGATTAATGAATGAATAATTGCTATGCAGTAATATAGAAGTGGATCAATAATATACGTAGATAAAATGTCTGGGGGCTCAGAGAGTGATGAATGTGCAACAGCTAATGGGAGGGTTTATATTCCTGAAGTAAGAAATGAGGAAACACCAGCAGTTGGGATGAAGTTTGACTCGCTTGACCTCGTTTACAATTTCTATAATAGATATGCATTCTTGGCTGGCTTTGGTATTCGACTTCATTCTAGCTTTTGGGGGAAAAATAAGAAAGAGATTCTGAGGAAAGAATTTGTATGTTGCAAACAAGGTGCATACAGGAAGGATGAAACTCGGGAGAGAAAAAGACAACGGGGAATAAGTAGATGCAATTGCAAAGCAAAGATTGTGGTTGTGAAGACAAATGGGAGCAAGAAGTATACCATTTCTCTTTTTGCAGAGGGACACAATCATAAGATGACACCCTCAGAAAGAATGCATTTATTGAGATCACACCGTCATATTTCAGATTCTACAAAAGTACTCACAAAACAGTTGGGTTCAGTTAATATTCCCATTCATCAGAAGGTAAGTATATTCGAGGTGCAATCCGGAGGAATGGATAAAATCGGTTTTATCAAAAAAGATATCTACAATCTTGAATGTAGTGTGAATGGGAAGCTGAGGAACCACGATGTTGAACTAGTGACCGAGTATTTTATGGCTGAACAGAAAAAAAATGAGGCTTTTTATTTCAAGATTGAGGGAGATGGGCATGACAGGTTTAGTCGATGTTTTTGGGCAGATGCAACTTCTAGACGGGCGTATGGGTTTTATGGAGATGTTGTTGTATTCGATACCACATTCAACACGAATCGATACGACTTGACATTTGCACCAATGTTGGGAGTTAATAACCATGGTCAGACAATTGTCTTAGCATGCGCATTTTTGAGCAAGGAAACGACTGAGTCGTTTGTTTGGATGTTTGAGGAGTTTAAGAAAGCCATGCCAGGTGGGGAACCTAAAACGATCATTACAGATCAAGATGCGGCAATGGCCATAGCGATTTCAATAGCCTTCCCGAGTACATTTCATCGACTTTGCATATGGCACATCACATCAAAGTTCTCTGTTAAGTTACCACGTGACGCTTATAAGGAGTATTGGCCTGAATTTCAGAAAGCCATATGGGATACTGACAATAAGGATGAGTTTGATGCAAAATGGAATATTGTGGTTATAAAGGCTGGTTTGACTGACCATCCATGGCTAAGTTCAATGTTTGATTTAAGGGAATCTTGGGTTCCAGCCTACGCACGACAATTTTTTACCGCTGGAATGTCAAGCAGCCAAAGAGCGGAAGGTTCTCATGGTTTTTTCAAGCAATACATATCAAGGAGAAATTCGTTGATGGATTTCATAATACGATTTGAGAGGGCACTTTCTCATCAACGTGAAAAAGAGTTAGTTGCTGATCACGTAGATGCATTTAAAGTGGCTCAATGTCTTCTACCGATGCCAATGAACAAACAAATGGCTACCTTGTACACAAGGACAATGTTTCAAAAGTTTGAGCAAGAACTAATACAAAGTACAGCATGTTTCCTAGAGCTCAAAACAGAGGATGCGTGTAAAGTTGTGTTCAACGTGAGCGAAAGGAAAAATTGGGAAACAAGAGTGGCAGAAGTCGTATATGTCAAAGATTCTGACCACGCATCGTGTAGCTGCAAAAGATTTGAATTTGTTGGAATTATTTGCAAGCACATCCTAGCATTGTTCAGAAGGGACCAGATTGAATATATGCCCGATAAATATATTTTGAAGAGGTGGAAGAAAACTGCGAAATGTGGATTGGTGTCAGATGCAAATGGCAACGAAATTAAAGACTGTGCAGATCCTGGCCTTCTAATAAAGCGGAGTACAATGTCTCGACTTGCTTCAGATGTGGTTGAGGATGCATTAATGAGTGAAGAAGGATATGAGCTACTGTCAGAGACTCTAAAA
>NC_034014.1:19364645-19366181 GCF_000346465.2 Prunus persica
CACAATCACTGGGTCGTACTCGTCAGCTTCTTCTTAGCAGGTCTCACATGCTTATGGCCACTCATATCCCTAGTGATATACACGAAATAAATCTTCAGCAATATTTGGAATTTTATTATATATAAATAAACCATAAACCATTCAGTAAATAATGTATAGCACATGTTATGTAACTTATGACTCACGTGTCAGTTTTTTTTTTAACACATTAGTACTCCAGCTCTTTAATGTAAATAGACATGATAAGGAGCATTTACTGATTCCCGGCTTTCTGTGATATTGACTGCTTCTTGAATAATATTTCCATATTTGCAAAATATAATGTTAAACATTATAACACATGATGACTTGCAATACATAGTCCCAATAATTATATATGAAGCAAATGAAACTGATATTTGTGTTATTTTAAGTTAGATAATGACATTAAGGGAGTATATGTGCAATACCACGGTCACCCTCAACCAACTGAACAGCGGTAGCCGCAATCACTTAGTCGTATCGGTCGGCTTCTTCCGAGCAGCTTTGACGTGCTTATGCTCATTCATGTCACCCCCATCGTCTAGTATCTCTCTCACAGCATCAGGGGACACATAGTTCCAATCATAACTTGTATGAGTAGTTGCCGCAAATGCTCGGAATTTGTCGAATCCTTCGTTGAATGCCAACTCCAGTTCAGTATGGTGCTCTTCGCATCGCATATGGTTCATCAAACAACCTTTGATTTCATCATTCATTACTGTATCCAACTCCTCAGCTTTCAGCTTCCTGCTATGACTCAGCTTCAAGTACTTGTTCTTTTGGGATAACGCTTTGTTCACCCTAATGTTAAGATCAGCCAAAATTGCCTCGTCTTCAACACATTTCTCGTGCCATGAATTGATCAGTCTGGAATTATAATCCAGCTTGCCACTGACTGCATGTATTGCCTGTAATGGATCATCGGAGTCCCCCTCACTCCCAAATGATGTTGAAAAAGGAAGGGGTCGGCGAGTACAATGTGGAAATAGAACCTGCCACTCCAATTTGTCATCTTCGATTGTGTTGTTGGCGCCTGAAGAGGTTGACATGCTTGAATAATCCTCTTTGTTTTGGGAGGATGAGGATTGCATATGCAATTTCGTTTGAGAAAGGGAACATAGGTTTATAGACCAACATACCAAAGCTTGTGTGTAGTCAACATATGTACTTTTGGCGGGAATTTTTTAAAATTAGGTGTCAGGTTTTGCTTTTCAAGCATGTCAACCTCACACTCTCCTGACACCACTGATAGTGGTTGAAACAAACTCAATGGAAGTGACATCTACTTAGTTAACTCAACCAAACTAGTTAGGATTAAACTTAGATTGTATCAGACCAAAAAATAATTTATACATTCTCAACCAAATATTTTTTGGCGGGAACCCTTTTCTTGGTATTACTATCACCCCTTTCATATAAATTCTCGTTCCACACAAAACTCACTCCTCCACCGAATCTGTCTCATCTACTGATACTCTCTCAAGCAAACAAACTCATTCCCCCCAAAGAATGAGC
>NC_034014.1:19366281-19367847 GCF_000346465.2 Prunus persica
ACCGGCTTCGACACGCAAGTGAGTCACCAGACAAGCAATGTCACATTGCTAGACAGAATGACCATTTTGTTGGAAGTTTTGAGTCTGAAAGAGTTGTTGCTTTTTGGAAGGACAGGCATCTTCAACTTGGTGATGAAATCCAAAGGGCAAGGGCACGTTTGGAATTTGTGGAAGGCCAAATTGAAGATGACAAAAGGCAGGCCAATCTGGATAGGGCGAAGTTGCAGCGCATGAAGCGTAGACACAAACGACTTCGGAGTGTAGCTGTTCAAAAATACAAGAACTCATCTAATGTAGTGGAGTCAAAGAAGCGTGTGATGCAAGCTGGATTCGACTACTTCCGATCCTATGCAAAACTCGTCGTACCCGGGTTTGATTGGTCATCTATTACCGTTTCCGACGTCACCAAATATACTCAGCAAGGGAAGTAACCATTTTGGTTCTCGTGTTTGAGCAGAGGCAAATAAGTGGAATTGGAATTTTGATTACACTCTGCTTCAAAGCTATTTTGATGCTAACTACTATGGAAGATTTAAACCTTAATATTTTGATGTCTTTAATTACGAAAACAGAAGATGCAAAGAGCCCATCTACTTCAGCCATATGTTGCTGCCATGTCCATTTGTTTTTGATCACTTATCAGATTTGGACATGGTTGCATCATATGCAATGTTGCCTTTATTTATTATATGTTAGGACAAGGTTTATGGAAAAGCTTTTGTGAGTGCGTTTGTGACAAGGTTATGGAATTATTATGTACACTTTATATATTGTGTTTTGTACTGGTTCATTTCCTACTATTTCTTGCTTTCTTTATATTTTATGTTTGTGGAATCCCTCTCAAAGTTAACATATACTGTGAAAAAAATATTATGCAACTGATTATATAATCACTCATATAGACTAGGACAAATATTCACTAAGGGTTTTAAACTTGCTTCACTTGTGTGATGTTATTGAGAAAAAGTATGGCATTATTTATGTGATTTGACATGATTGAAAATATATTACTGATTCCCAATGCGGCGTCAAATGGACAACTTATTGAATACCTGTGACGTGTTAATAACTCAAGGTGCAGTTGCATGTGGACAACTTCTTGAATACCTCTGACGTGTTGAAAACTCTAGGTGCAGTTGCATGTGGACAACTTATTGAATACGAACTGACGTCTTCAAAGCTCTAGGCGTAGTTGCAATGATGGCTTCAAAGTATGTGCAATTATTTTTTATTAACATTATTATAACAAAACATATTATTGTATATAGTGAAACTAAATATTGTATTATTAGAAATTATATTTCGAATATTATCCGAAATATACGTGTTAACGTGAATTTGGGTTAAGAGGAAAGTGAGTTATGTACAAATAATTTTCATTTTCTCATTTTCCGGGCATTTTTTGGATTTTCGTAGAATTTATTACCTATGTCCACGGATTGTTGCACTAAAAAAGCCAAAATAATAGCAAGAGGACACCTGGCGCGATCTCAGCCAGTCACTGATGACTACTTGCACAAGTGTACGTCAGCTCAGTCTCTCGAAGATGAACCGCGTCTATGACGG